>NC_041231.1:71067551-71079577 GCF_002837175.3 Physeter macrocephalus
AAACAAACAAACAAACAAAATAAAAACATCATCACAGGTTAATTTATCAAAGTACTGCACCATAACACAGAGAAGCCTCAAAAGGAAGAACGGGTACTAGTTTGCTAGGGCTGCCAGAACAGAGTACCACAGACTGGGTGGCTTAAACAATAGATATTTACTTTATCACAGTTCTGGAGGTTGGAAGTCCAAGATGCAAGTGCCAGCAGGGTTTATTTTTTCTGAGGCCTCTCTCCTTGGCTTGCAGACAGCTACCTTCTGTTTCCTTAAATGTTTTTTACTCTGTGTGCATACCTATCCCTGGAATCCCTCTGAGTTCCTAATCTCCACTTTTTATAAGACACCAGTCTGATTGAATTAGGGCCCACTGTAATGGCCTTGTTTTAACTTAGTACCTCTTTAGAGACCCTATCTCCAAACATAGTCATATTCTGAAGTATTGAAGGTTAGGGCTTCAACACAGGTATTTGGGGGAATACAATTCAACCTATAAGAGGAAGTTAGAAGATACGTGGCAGGCCACGGATTATGCAGAGTTGTGTGTGTGTGTGTGTGTGTGTTGTATAGTTATATATAAACTTCATGGTAACCACAAACCAAAAATCTATAATAGATACACACACAAAAAAAGAGAAAGGAATCCAAACATAACACTAAGGATAGTCATCAAATCACAAGGGAAGAGAGCAAAAGAAGAAGAAAGGAACAAAAAAGAACTACAAAAACAACCCAAACGCAATTTTTAAAATGGCAATAAGTAGGTGCCTATCAATAATTACTTTATGTAAATGTACTAAATGTTCCAGTCAAAAGACATAGAGTGGGTGAATGGAAACAAAACAAGACCCATATATATGCTGCCTATAACAGACTCACTTCAGATCTAAAGACACACAGACCGAAAGAGGATGGAAAAAGATATTCATTGTTTATAGTAGCCAAGATATGGATGCAGCCTAAGTGCCCATCAATAGATGAATGGATAAAGAAGATGTGATACACACACACACACACACACACACACACACACACACCAGAATATTACTCAGCCATAACAAAGAACACACACACACACACACACACACACACACCAGAATATTACTCAGCCATAACAAAGAATGAAATCTTGCCATTTGTGACAGCATGGATGGACCTAGAGGTATTATGCTAAGTGAATTAAGTCAGACAGAAAAAGACAAATACTGTATGATTTCACTTATATGTGGAATCTAAAAAGCAAAACAAATGAACAAATATAACTAAGCAGAAACAGAGTCATAGATACAGAGAACAAACAGGTGGTTGCCAGAGGGGAAGGGGATGGGAGGAGGAGAGAAATAGGTGAGGGAGATTAAGAGGTACAAACTTTAAGTTACAAAATAAATGAGTCATGGGTATGAAATGTACAGTGTGGGGAATAGAGTCAATAATTACATAATATCTTTGGTGATGGGAAGGTAACTAGACTTATCTTGATGATCATTTTGAAAGGTATAGAAATATCAAATCACTATGTTGTGTATTAGGAGCTAACATAGTGTTGTAGGTCAATTATACTTCAAAACCAAACAAACAAAGCCATAGAAAAAGAGATCAGACTTGTGGTTACCAGAGGCGGAGTGTGTGTCGGGTGGGGGAAGGTAGTAAAAAGGTACCAACTTCCAGTTAAAAGATAAATAAGTATTAGGGATGTAATGTACATGATAAATATAATTAACACTGCTGTATGTTACATGTGAAACTTGTTGAGAGTAAATCCTGAGTCTCATCACAAGGAAAAAAGTTTTTCTCTATTTCTTTAATTTTATATCTATATGAGATTTTGGATGTTCACTAAACTTGTGCTAATCATTTCATGGTGTATGTAAGTCAAATCCTTATGCTGTACACCTTAAACTTATACAGTGCTGTATGTCAATTATATCTCGATAAAACTGGAAGAAAAACAAAACAAAACAAAACAAAACAAAATGTCTATCATGCTAATAAGCTGCTGAGATTTCCGTTTGTATGCTAGGCTATAACTGATACAGTAGATACCTTAACTAATACAGTAGGTGCAGAATCATCAGGACTGGCTCCCTTTGAACGGGAGCTGGATTTTGATCTGGGCATGTCTTCCTCACTCTAGAGTCAGATGAATTAATTTGTATTATCAGAAAAGAACTTCATCTTGCTCAAAATAAGATGTGGTTGAGCCACCAAGTTTTGTTTCTGTTATTTCTTTGAGGACCTTCCGCTGTCAGCTCTGGTTCAGATCTCCTGCTTTGTCAAAGCCCCTTTTCTCTTTTTGATGCCGACCAAGACCCGAGTTGGTGATTTATTCACTGTTCAGCTAGGGAAACAAAACTTTTTAAAAATTGCAAATCACTTTAGTGTTTGTGGAGGGATGGAGTTGGCGTGGTCTATTCCAAAGCTTGGAGGGGGCTCTGAGTGAAAGCCAGATCCCGGACCCTCAAGCTCCCCTCGACATCTTCGATCTTCAGTTTCCCCATCCCTAAAACTGGGCCAGATCCTGATGCTTGGGAGGGCTGGTGAGAAGAAAAGTGCTTTTCAGGTGCTTCAGAATCTCTTGGAGATTTGCATACTGTGACCATCTGCTCCCTGAGAACCTGATAAGCACCACCCCCATCCCCTGCCACAGGTTGAGAACCTAAGCATGTCACTGGCTGGAGTGGGCAATCATATTACTGAGGGGAAATCACTTCCTGATCAGAATTACTGGGATTTCAAGGGCCATATTTAGAACCCTGGGGCTTTCCAGCCAGAGCACTGTGAATAATACACAGGGCTTCCTTGAGTTGGAGTGTTTAGAGTAACCTGGAGCGTTAAGGTCTGTTCAGGAGACTTTATGATCTCATTGGTCTTATCTTGTGGCTCCCCCATGGGCAAAGGAGGGGGATAGAGAGGGATAGCTCTGGGCCATGTTGGTCTTCTCCTCCTGGCCTTCCCATCTGCATTATTCATACCCATTAGGATTGAGTTTGGTTGCACATAACAGAAACTAACAACATTGTCTATATCAGGCGTGACTTTTATGGTGGGAACCATAGGCCAAAGAAAAGGGGTCAGGTAGGGACTTCCCTGGTGGCGCAGTGGTTAAGAATCCGCCTGCCATTGCAGGGGACACGGGTTCGAGCCCTGGTCCAGGAGGATCCCACATGCCACAGAGCAACTAAGCCCGTGTGCCACAACTACTTAGCATGCGCACCTAGAGCCCGTGCTCTGCAACAAGAGAAGCCACCGCAACGAGAAGCCCGCGCACCACAACGAAGAGTAGCCGCCACTCACCACAACTAGAGAAAGCCCATGCACAGCAATGAAGACCCAACACAGCCAAAAATAAATAAATAGCAGACTACAGGGGGAAAGTTGATGTACGTGACGATGACTTGCTTCTACTTTCACAAGCGTTTCACATCTCTGGCAGCTCAATTTAAAACTGGCCCCTTCACTTAACTGTCTTATTTTCCTTCATGGTGCTTATCACCACCTGACATCATATGCTGTGTTTATCACTTACTCATCTGTCTTGGTTACCACTGTATTCCCCAGTTTCTAGAACAGTGCCTAGTGTATCATAGGTGCTTAATAAATATTTGTGAAGTAAATGAATACATTATTTCATTTGAAGTTTCTCAAGAAAATGTGACAAGCAGGGCAGAAGATGCTGTTACTCATTTTACAGATGTAGAAACTTAGGCCCAGGAGGCTGACTTCACTAAAGCCACCAGGGAACTGAGGGAGCCTCAGTCCTTTTGATTCCTAATCAGTGGCTGACTGTGTGGGGTGAGGGTAGATAGACTTTTAACACACCCCTGTCCTCTGCTCAGAAAGTTGGTAAACTACTCAGGGAAAAGGTGATAAGAAAAGCAGATAAGTTATTCCCAACAAAGAGACTGGGAATCTAGGAATTTCAGAAACCATTGCCCTGCTGGTTGGGAAAGGGTGGGTGACATCACTGAACAGGTAGCTTTTTGGTACCTTCAATTCCACCCTCACTCCTGCAACTAACTCTGCCCAGAGAGGTGGTGAGCTCCCCATCCCTGTATTGAAGCAGGGGCTGGATGTCTCCTTACAGAGCATGCCTGAGCTGGAGAGTTGTACTCACATCTTAGTAGGAGAGGGCAGGCATGCTCTGTCACAGAACACTCAGCAGAAAGTGGCCCGAACACCAACACAAGAGGCTTTGCGCCACCTGGTGAACATGGTTTTAAACCGCAGGCCCTTCCGTGGAGAGAAGCCTGCAGCCTGAGTGTCCCTAGAATCCTAAGCAGTGAAACCAGAATAGAATTTCTAAAGGTTTCGTGAGGACCACAGGGTTTGTGAGAACTCAGGGGGGCGCCCTGCACTGGGCCAGGCACCAGCAGGCATCAGAGAGGTCACTAGTACAGGGAGAACTATTAACAGCACTCAGGAGTTGCTGAGACATATCCCTGGATTTGGAGGGAATGCGCCCTTCCCACACTTTATTCCGGATTCCTGGGATGACAAACTGGGAGGCTACCTGAGGGTGGGGGAAGGGTGCAGGAGGAGGCTCATTTGTTCATTCCACTCATCTTTGTATTTGGGAGTGACCCTGAATTGTCTTTGCCTAGAAGTAAACAAACAAAACAAAAAAACCTCCATGTTTTTGCTACGTGGGTATCAGATTCTGAAAGATTTTGTCTGCCAAAGTGCATATTTTCATTATGTTTTTTACACTATTATTTGTTTATTATCTTACTGTATCATTTATTATCATCAAAGGGCTCTGTAACTGCCCGTAGAAGCCATGATGAGCTCCATGCATTAGCCTTACCACACGGAGTTCATTTAATGTGAACAGACGTGAAAACATCTGAGCGTCAGTGGGCCAGTGCAGCTCCATCTGAGGTGAGCGTTGGATTCTGCTCATCCCTCCTAAAACCCTGAAATGGGCCCCAGCTCCCACCTCAGACTCTGCTCTGGGCGGTGAACCACAGGGCTCAGCTGCCCCTGCGGGGAACGTGCCCCCATCCCGGGCCAGCTGCTCCTCTCACCATTTCTCCTTCCAGTTTCACTTCATTCCTGAGAAAAGAGCACAGTTTTAATCAACTGTCCATCCCAAGCCTAGATCTGGGTGTCAGAGGCCAGTCAGCCTCCTGTGACGTGGTGCACAGGGCCAGCACAGGGCCTGGGACCGCGCTTCCCAGTAAAGTCTGTTGGGTGAACAACTGAAGTCTCCCTGTGGACGGGCTTCAAGCAATGTTTTATATCCTCATAGCACCAGCTGCCGCATGAAATAGGTTATGCGCAGGTGGTGCTGTTGGGAGTTTCCCCCTGCATTCCTCATGGGTCAGACACAGGGCGGCCCCCTCCCTCTTCCTAAAGGCTCTCTCCTCACCCTCTCAGGGTCTCAGCCCCAATCCTGGCCTGCTTCCCTGTCTGAGTGATCCAGGCTGACCCCAGCATGAACTTCAGGGACCCCCTCTGCCCTCCCGCAGGGATGGGCCTCTGCAGTCTTCCCTGCTCCCATTTGCCCTGCACCCCACATTCTCCCTGACCCCTCATGATCAGAAGGCCCTCCTCCACACTGCACCTCCAGACTTCACCCCTCCAAAAAGGAAGGAGAAAAACAGAGCAGAAGCCTGTGTGATCTCCTTAGGACACTCTCCCTGCCCCCGCCCCCCCAAGCAGAATTCACCAGAGCCACTATGTTCTCCACATTCACCTCTCAGTGACCTCCCCCTGGGGACTGCAACAAAGTCCTCTCATCAGCTACTTCTGCTTCCCCCACTGATGTGTGAACTTCCCAAGGGCAGGGCCCAACTCTCCTTTGTATACCACCCCCAGCCCTCCCCATAGGAGCAGTTAATTTACAAGGATTAGGGAATTTAAAAAATTAAGATCACGATTAAAATATTTCGAGGACTTCCCCAGCGGTCAGGTGATTAGGACTCCAAGCTTCCACTGCAGGGGGCAGAGGTTCTATCCCTGGTCAGGGAACTAAGATCCCGCATGCTGAGTGATGCAGCCTAAATAAATAAATTTTTTAAAATAAAAATATTTTTTAAACATGCACATTCTGATTTCAGGACAACCCACTTTAAAACTCCCCACCCACGCAGTGGTTGAGAGTCCGCCTGCCGATGCAGGGGACACGGGTTCGTGCCCCTGTCCGGGAGGATCCCACATGCCGCGGAGTGGCTGGGCCCGTGAGCCATGGCCGCTGAGCCTGTGCGCCCGGAGCCTGTGCTCCGCAACGGGAGAGGCCACAACAGTGAGAGGCCCGCGTACCACAAAAAAAAAAAAAAACTCCCCACCCAAATTTTGGGGCTGTCCCAGGAGTGGCTTAGTTCAGAGGTCATCAAACTGAGTGGTCAAGCCAGTGTGGAGGAGGGGACCGAGGGGACCTGACACCAGCATTGCACAGGGCTCCTCCTGAGCCTAGACCACCTTCACGTTCACGACCAGACCCTGGATGGCTTGGAGGCATCAGGACCTTGCTCTGTAAGTGTGTGTGTTTTCTGTGTGTCCCTATAAAACTTAAGAGAACACCTGACTAGAAAATGTAGATTAACACCATAGGGAGGAAGGAACCAGAGGAAGAAGCCAAGAAAGGCTGTCACAACTAGGATCCTGCATGAGAAAGACGTTGGGTCACCAGCATCAGCCCAGGCTTCCTGCAGTAAGAGCCTGAGACGTGGCAGGGCCACTAGGATGGGAGAAAGTGCTGGATGTTGTACACCTTAAACTCACACAACATTATATGTCAATCATGTCTCAGTAAAGCTGGGGGGAAGTACTAGATCTGGAGCTTCCTTTCAAGAGAAGAAGACTTTGTTGGCAAGAATCCACATAAGGAGGGACTTCCCTGGTGGTCCAGTGGTTAAGACTTTGCCTTCCAATGCACGGGGTGCGGGTTCGATCCCTGGTTGGGGAGCTAAGATCCCACGTGCCTCGTAGCCAAAAAACCAAAACATAGAACAGAAGCAGTATTGTAACAAATTCAATAAAGACTTTAAAAATGGTCCACATCAAAAAAAACCTTAAAAAAAAAAAAAGAATCCACATAAGGAGAAGGTGGACATGATGGAGCCCATGCTCCTGGGTTAGTGCTGTAAATGGCTTGACTGGATGGAGACAGTGACTTGTATCATGAACTTCTTAATATACTCACTTTTTTCTCATAAACTCTTTATTTACTGTTGACATTAATGTAATCTGGCAGAAAAGGACGTGGCTGGCTACTTTTTCAAACCATGGGACTCTATTTCCTGCTTGTTAAGATGATTTGTGAGGAAGTCCATCTTGATATATGTTGTTTTCAGTGATCCACCACTTTTCAGGAATTTAATTGTGTAAAAAATGGATATAAACCCAGAGCTTCCTCTCGTGCCAGGTACACAGGAGGTGCTCAACTAATGTTCATGGAAGGAAGGGCTGAATGAATCCCTTTATTCCTGGCACCCAGGCATCCATCCCAGACCAGGGCCTAAAGTTCCTGGAGAAACGGGGTGCAGCTCAGCCCAGAGCTGAGTGGAGAGTCCAGGGATCTGGGTTCTGGGGTGGTGGACTCTGCTCAAGCCCACTGATCACTCCTGGCCCCAACGGTCCCAGCGTTGGGTGAGATTTAACACTCCCCCCGCCCCTGCCGTGAAGACATAGTCTTTGGGATATGCAGCTGTTGACAACCATTAACACAACAGCAGGCAGATGCCAACGTCATAACTGGAAGAAGTGACTTATGACTCCATCCTCTCATTTAAACCTCTACGTCTTGGACCCATGAGATGAGAGACAGTTAGAAATGAGGCACCTTGAGGAGGCAGCACGCTGAGCTGGGCTGTATGTCCTTGGGCATGTTACTCCCCCTCTCCGGCCTCAGCTGCCTTGTCTGTAAGAGGAAAGGCTGGACAACTTGATTTCGATGGTCCCTCCCAGTCCACTTATGTAGTTCTGGGCCGGGGATGATGAGAAAAGCTATGGGGCATGGGTTCATCCTGGAGCAAAGTCAAGGAGATGGAGCAGTCTCAGGAAGACTAGAGGGGCCTAGGATTTTCCTGCTAAACCTTTTGGCCGAGGCCCCTGCCTGGCCCCTTCTAGTGTGGAATTGTCCAGGGCCCAAGACGGGACTAAGCCAGGATTTTCCCTGCTTATGAGCAGTCACAGCTTTGAGTCCCAAATCAGCTTCTCGGCTACAGTGACCCAAGGCCAGATCAGGCCCAGCCAGATGGGGGTGGCCGGTGGGGTGTTTTCCTGACCTGCTGGAGGCAAGAGGCAGAGGTGGTTTCCTCCTTCCAGAAAAGAAGATGCGAATCCAGGAATTTCTGTTTTCAATGAACTGAAAACACTCCCTTCCCCTTCTCCCCCAGCTTCCCCGGAGTTGCAAGGGCAGAGGCTCTTACCCCATCGGGAGGTACCTGGGGGACTGGGGAACAGCGAGGAGAAGCTGAACCAATAGCAGAGGCATTTTCATGCTTTAGAGCAGCTTTGGGTTTGCAGAGTTTTCTTAATTCCTTATACAGCAGTCATGTACTTCACAACTACGGTCTTATTCAAGTTTTCTGGGAATCCTGTGAGGTCGGGTAAAGAATAGCATCCCCATTTTGCAGATGAGAAACCTGAGGCTCCAAAGAGATAGAATAACTTGCCCAAGGTCAATTGGCAGATACAGGTTTAGGAGCATAGGAAGCCAGGATGTGGGCGGGGTGGGCGATCTTTACTGGGTCATGATCAGAGTCGCCAAGGACTGAAAACTGAGGACAAGGGAGTTGGGCGAGGTGAAATAAACTTGACGAAGATGCTAAGGGCAGAGAGGTAGGGCTATGGCCTCTGCTTGAGAAGTGCCTATTACATTCAGAGGTACTAAAAGAAAACAGGTCACAGCACTGGGTTCGAGGGAAGCATCCCAGCTCTGCAAGCCTCTGCCTCCATTTCCCCATCTTTAAACCTACGGTGGTTGGTATGTGAATTGAATGAGATAAAATATAGGTAGAACCCTTGGCACAAGGCCTGGCACATGGTAAGCACTTAACTGTCAGGCATCATCATTGTTATCATTACTAAGGTTGACAAAGCAGTAATTCTTTTTTCCATTTCATGCACCAGCCCCCTGAGGATGGTTTTCATGAGCGTGCCCATTTTGCAGATGAGGAAAACTGAGGCTCAGTGAGGGACTTCTGCTTCCTTCTTCCATAAATTGAAGGAATTGGGCTGGATGTTCTCTCAGTGACTGGCTTCCTCTCCTGAGCTGGCAGGTACTAAGGGGCAGGGTAGGGAGAAAGTTCACTCCCTGTGCTCCCACTTAGCAACCAGGGCTGCCCTACCCAAAGAATGTCCCCACAGTGTCCTGGAGGTGAGGCCTGCCAGTTCTCAGCTGTTCCAGGTCCCCAGGCAGCTTTGAGGTCTGAGACAGCAGCTCTGATCCGAGAGTGCAAAACCCAGCTGGGGTTCCCTGATGCCCTGGGAGGAGGGAGGAACAGCTAGCTGCCTTCGTGGGAGACTCAGTCTCTGCCCCGTTGGTGCCCGGTGTCGGGAGTCCACATGTCCTTCACAGAGAGACTACCAGCATCTCCTTCTTGAAGTCACCCTGTCCTGCTCCTGGCTCTCCAGAAGCTCCCTGCTGCTGCCCTTGTCCTGATTGATCTTCCTGGGTGTCTTCAGAAATCTGGAATTCAGGCCCCAGTTGCAAATCAGCCCCTGCCCCAGCTTCAGAGGGCTTCCAGGCCACCCCACCCCAGCTCCACTCCCCCTGGCATCTTGGCCCCTAGGCCACTCACCTGAACAGGAGTTTCTGCCCGGGTTCCTTCTTAATGATGTTCAGATTATGGTAGGGGCACAAGGCATGTGACATCTTCTCATAGGTCACGTTCACCTGCTTCTGGAAGGAAAAGCAGCCCTACATCACCCCCCACTTCCCACCCTGCTCCTTCCGGGCCTGGGAGGGAGCAGGTTGGACTGGACGGTTTCTTAAGCCCCTCAGCCCAGGGGTCTGTTAGGGAATATGAAAGTTCTCATGTGTTGGGAAGGAGAAAGACAGGGGAAGGCCGGGGGGAGAAACAATGGGATGGTTCTGTCACCTACTTGACTGAGACCCATGGGGCAGGAGTGAATTGCATGTTGCTTTTAAATGGCAAATGTCACGAGTAGTAACAAATAAATATATAGTTAGTAGGAGAGACAGCATGGTGGGGTAGCATGAGGGCCTTGCCACCTAGCTGTGTGACTTTGACCAAGTCAGTTTTTCCTCTCTCTGGGGAGTGGACTGTGCAGAGTAGGGACAAAGAGGCTGGGCTTTGGTGTCAGTTTAAGCCCCAGCTCCACCATTTGGCAGCTGTGTGACCTTGGATAAGTTTCTTTACCTCTCTGCATCTGTTGCCTCAGCTATAAAATGAAGATAAAAACATCAATCTCACAGATTTGTTGTGAGCATTAAATTAGCTAATCCATAAGAGCACTTAGCACAGTGCTTAACATGTGGTCTGTGCTCACTAAATGGAATTGCTGCTCTCGGGGCCTCAGTTTCCCTCCCTCCAGATACGCACACCCAAACTTTAGTCATTTGCATCCTTCCAGCCACCAGCACTACCCAGAGGCCACAAAACAGGGTGGGGCCCAGAGCTACATGGTCTGGATTCAGGTCTCTGCTCTGCCACCTGCTGGCTGCAAACACTGGGACAAGTTGATACGCCTCTCTGTGCCTCAGTTTCCCCATCTGATAATATCCACCCCATGAGGTTGTTGTGAGGATTAAATGAGTTAATACAGGCAGAGCCCTCTGAGCAGTGCTTGGTAATCAAATGCTGTGCCATTTTAGGAGATGCTATATATTGCAGATGATCATTATTGGTTTTTTTGTTTGTTTGTTTTAATTTATTTAACCTATTTATTTATTTTTGGCCATGTTGGGTCTTTGTTGCTGCGCATGGGCTTTCTCTAATGGCGGCGAGCGGGGGCTACTCTTCGCTGTGATGCGCGGGGCTTCTCATTGTGCTGGCTTCTCTTGTTGCAGACCATGGGCTCTAGGCACGAGGGCTTCAGTAGTTGCAGCATGCAGACTTAGTAGTTGTGGTTTACGGGCTCTAGGGCACAGGCTCAGTAGTTGTGGCACATGGGCTTAGTTGCTCCACAGGAGGTGGGATCTTCCAGGACCAGGGCTCGAACCCGTGTCCCCTGCATTGGCAGGCGGATTCTGAACCACTGCGCCACCAGGGAAGTCTGATCATTATTGTTAATAGTTTTCTTTAAAGCCTCTTTTTAACCTAAATGAATTTATTTATAGACTAGCACACTGGTTTTATATCACCACTGTCAATCACGAGATTGACAAAGTAGTTAGGGCTTCCCTGGTGGCGCAGTGGTTGAGAGTCCGCCTGCCGATGCAGGGGGAAAAGAAAAAGAAAAAAACAAAGTAGTTAAATTTTGTAATCCTAATGCTTACTAAAATAAATAATTAGTAGAATTTGGAGTAAACCACCTAAAATCCCCTGGCAGACACCCATTTAGGTATGGGCGCTCCTCACCTTAGGAATGCTGGCCTCGGTCATCCCCAGGCTTTTGCAGCCCTGACATCTGATGGTCCTGCGGGGCCTGAGACCTGGGTTTCTGTCCCAGCTTCCTCCAGGGTACCAGCTTCCTCATCTGGCTTAGCAGCAAATGATGCACTATTCACGTAAGCATGCTTTGAAAGCCTCAAATGCTAAGCAAAGGTGGAATTAAGCAATTAGAAGGCAAGATTCCTGAGTTCCAGGGACAGTCCCCATCCTCAAGAAGTAACTGCCTGTCCCTCGGAATCTCCCAAAATAAAATGATCCCAACAACAGCCACTATGGAGAATATATGGAGGTTCCTTAAAAAACTAAAAATAGAATTACCATATGACCCAGCAATCCCACTACTGGGCATACACCCAGAGAAAACCATAATTCAAAAAGGCACATGCACCCCAATGTTCATTGCAGCACTATTTACAATAGCCAGGTCATGGAAGCAACCTAAATGCCCATTGACAGACAAATGGATAAAGAAGATGTGGTACATATATACAATGGAATATTACTTGC
>NC_041231.1:71079851-71098916 GCF_002837175.3 Physeter macrocephalus
AGATTGGGATTGACATATATACACTAATATGTATGAAACAGATAACTAATAAGAACCTGCTGTATAAAAACTAAATAAATAAAATTCAAAAAAAAAAAGAAAATAATATAAAAAAAAATGATCCCAACACTTCTGGGGCTGCTGGTGAAGCTCCCATCAGTTGAGGCCTGTCCCCTAGTGCTGAGGGGTCCACTGTGACCCCTGCCCTGTCATGTGTGTTGAGACCATCCTGCCCGCTGGCTGAGGTTCACCTTGTGGTTTCCCCAGAATCTGGCAAGCCCATTTGGATCCACAACTCAGAAGATCTTGGCATTATTGTCTTCCCACTTGATGTAGGGCTCGTACCAGGTGTCAGAGAGCAGCTGATACGTGTAATCCCACAGCAGCTGGCAGAGTCTGCAGTTGAGCACAGAGGGTGCAGACGGGGCGCCCTCATGGAGCTGTGAGGACAAGCATGAGAAAGGTGCTCCGGGGCTCTCGAAGCCGGGGCCCAGGCGTGCAGCGGGATGGTGAAGACGACGGTACTAACAGAAACAGCCACACGTGGGGCCTCCTTACTCGGCTCATTCAATCATCCTGACTCTAACAGGTGGAGACCTTTACACCCAGGAAGCGATGAGGAAATGGGCTCAGAGAGGTATGGACATATCCCAGTCACCAGGCTCCTAAGGAGCAGGCAGAACGCGGAGCCTAACCCAGCTCTTCAGACACCAAAGCCAACGCCCTTCACCTGGGGGCAGGTGGCGGGGGCACTGGCCAGTGGCTGGCGGCTGGAACCCTGTCTCCAGGTCCCTCTCTGCCCCTGGCCCAGTCACTCAACCTCCTGGATCTCTATTAAATCAGGATTGTAACATCCATCCTATCCAGCCAGCACCCTAGCAGGAGGTTATGGAAAATCGAATGTGCTATCATGAAGGGCAAGTGGCAGAGGGAAACTGGGCGCAAGCTCTTAAGTCCCACCTGGGCCACCTGGCTCGGGCATGGGGGGCAGGTTACCGGACTTCTTCTGAGCCACAGTTTTCTCCTGTTGGGTGATGTGAGGATTAAGTAACATAATCGACCAAAAGACGCACAGTGCCTGGTACAGAGTAAGTGCTCAAAGAATGTTAAGCATTATATTAAAATTAAATAACTGTGTTTCAGTGACTCCCAGTCACTTTCAACCCAGGAGCTAAGCTTCTGCTCCCCTCTGTGGTGTCTTAGGATAAAGGTAGTGGCCCCGCCATGACTAGAAAACACACTTTGGGAAGGCAGTCAGCTTATCTGTCAGTCCATCTGGTTACCTGTCTGATAGGCAGTCCTGTAACAATGAATGTGGAGAAGTATATCGCCTGATTAGAGCTCAGGCCCTAGAGTCAGACTGCCTGGATTCACACTTCAATTCTGCCACTTACTGCTGTGTGACCATGGGAAGGTCACTTAACCTCTCTGTGCCTCATTTTCCTTATCTGTAAAATGGGGCTAATAATAATACCAACCTCAGAGGGCTGTTGTGAGGTTAAATAAAAGCCTTAGAACCATGACTGGCACATAGTAAAAACTCAACTATTTAAAAATAAATAAAGTTTTTGGGCTTCCCTGGTGACGCAGTGGTTAAGAATCTACCTGCCAATGCAGGGGACACGGGTTCGATCCCTGGTCCAGGAAGATCCCACATGCCGCAGAGCAACTAAGCCCACGAGCCACAACTACTGAAGCTCACATGCCTAGAGCCCATGCTCCACAACAAGAGAAGCCACCGCAGTGAGAAGCCTACACACCGCAACAAAGAGTAGCTCCCGCTCACCACAACTAGAGAAAGCCCGCAGGCAGCAACAAAGACCCAAAGCAGCCAAAAATAAATTAATTTTTAAAAATTAATTATAAAAATAAATAAAGTTTTAAAGGGGGAGGGGGCATACTCTAGGCCAGTCTGACTGTCTGAACTATGACTGGTAAATCGTCCCTGGTCTGGACATAGGGTGGGCTTGGCTATCCCGGGCAGCACTTTCTGCCTGCTGTGACCAGACTGTGACTAGCACACAGGAGAGTCACTCCACACACCACTGCCAAGCACAGACCCTCTCATTCCCCCGATCAAAATAACCCTCCTCCTTGTCACCCGCCCCCCTCTGGGACTCAGCCTCAGCACACCTCCCTCCTGTGTGCCAGGGGAGCACAGCCTCCTACTCACCAGGGATCCTGCCATCAATGGGGGCCTGTGGCATCGTGGGGAAGGAGGAGACTCCCTCAACCCTGCAGCTGAGCTCCACACAGTGAGATAAACTGAGGGACTCCTGCCTGCTGAGGGGCCAGCTGGCCAGGCCAGGGGCATCCACATGGCTCAAGGAGCTGGCAAGCCCTAGGGCTGGTGGCTGCTGCGGAGGCCCCGATCCCCTCTGCAAGCAGAGGAGCACCATCGATTCTTTGGGCCCAGAGCATCCCCCCACACAGACCCCCTCAGTGACATGCCCGGGAGCCCGTGGGGCTGCACTCCTAGTGCTCTCCCCACACCCAGCCCCTGGTTAGAAGGTCAGGGAAGCACTGGAGGGTGTGGGTGAGGGCCAGACAGCCCAGGTGCTAACCCTGGCTCCCAGACAAGTAACTTAGTTTCTCAAACCTGCTCCCTCATCTGTAAAATTGTTCACAATGCCAAGAGGTGACAGAGCCAGGTCCAGAACCCAGGTGCCCTCTTCATCCACCTGATAACTATTGATGGAGAACCTTCAATGAGACAGGCATTGTTCTAAGAATGTTGGAGACACATCACTAAACTGAAAAGAGCTTCTGCCCTCATGGAGCTTTATTCTAGTGGGGTAGGGAGGGGGAGGAAGACAGATGATTAAAATAAAAAAGGAAATAGAAGTAGTATACAATATGGGGGGAAGGGATAAAGCACTACTGTACAAGGCAAATAGGGAATTCTGGGAAATGCCTCACAGACATGATAACGTTTGAACAGACACCTGAGGAGGTAGACGAGTGAGCTATGTGGGCATGTAGAGAAGAGATTGCACGGCAGAGGGAACAGTAAGTGCAAAGGCCCTGAGGCAGGGGTGTCTCTGGCTTGTTCAATGAGCAGGGAGGCTGGTGTGGCTGGAGAAGCATGAGCAAGAGGAAGAGGAGTGGGAGAGGACAGCAGAGGGCAGGGAGGTCGTTGTATGGACTGGGGCTTTGACGAGTGAGATGAGAGCCACTGGAAGATTTTGAGCAAAGACTTATGAATCTCTGGCTGCTCTGTTGAGAATAGATCATAGGAGATCAAGGGCAGAAGCAAGGAGACCAGTGAGGAGGTTCTCCAGAGGAGGCAGGGGCTGGACCCTGGGCAGCACTACAGGTGTGTGAAGTAGCTGGATTCTGGGTAGACCTTGAAGGTAGAGCCAGCAGGAGTTCTTGACAGTTGGGATGAGGATGAGAGAGAAAGAAAGTAATCAAAAACGACATCCAGCGTTTTGGCCTGAGCAACTGGAAGGTTGCAGCAGTGAGTAAGGACTGGGAGTGACATGAACAGCCCTGTGTGCAGGTCCCTGGAGACCCTGAGGAGAGCAGTTTCCATGGAGAGATCAGGAGGAGAAGAGAGGGATGCCACATAAACAACCCTCTGCTGGAGAGGAGAGCAGAGAAAGGGGGAGATGAGAGGCAAGGCCCTTCAGCTAGAGGACAGTCCCAGAGGACAGGGGTGAGAGTTGGGGAGGCAGGGCAGGGGGAGATGGGGAGCTTGGCCCACACTGCTGCCTCTTTCATCATTTTGCCTGGAAGAAGCTCTGCCCTCTGATGAGGCCAATCTGGGGGAGAGTCTCAGAGGTCCAAAGAGAGCCTCCTCACCTTCCAGGCAGCAGGGGAAGGGCTGAGTGGGCACCCTCTGCCTGAAAGCCCTTCCGAAAAAGGGCCCACATGCCACGGCCAAGCCGCTGGGTCTTGATGTACTGGAGCAACTCATACAGAACGTCAGCTGGGAGTGGGGCGGGAGGGCAGGCTGCTGACCAGGTGACAGCTGGTATGTCCCGTCACAAGATTCTTCGTGCTGATGGAGATGCTAGGCAGAGGCTGTAGGATGGAAATGGGGAGGGGAGAGGGAGGGAGCAGGACAGCTCCCCCCCACCCCCGCTCCCCGGGGGTTTGCATCAGAGAAGCCAGTGAGTGACCCTGACCTGAACCCAGGGAGCAGAGTGGGAAGTCATCCTTGGTGAGGATGCAAAGGGCTCGGCCGTTCATCTCAAAGTCCTGCTCCCTGGTGTGCTGCAGAGAATACTCCTGCTCAGCCAAGCGCAGCCAGCGCAGCTCATCCTCCTTGCGAGAGCATGGGCTGGATGGGGTTGATGGAACCCCAAGGAGGTGCCCAGAGAGGAGGGCTTGGCTACAGGGTGCCTGTGACTCTCTGGCACAAATCGCCTCACCTCACAGAGGAGACAGAGTTCAGCCTTCAGCATCCGACGAGGCACTTCCAGCCTGGTCGGGTGGCCCAGTGGCCAGATAGCCTCACAGGCTGTCTGCAGTCTGACTGCCCTTTGTTTCTCCAGAGGCAGAACTACCTGGCTTGACTCTAGGGCTTGCAGTTTGCAAGCCGCAGGCTTGCGTGGGTGTTGGCATCTGGAAAACGGGTCTGGTGGTCGAGAACAGTGGAGCGTGTAAAAGCGGCAGTATTTGGGTGGGCGGGCTGTGTTCATCCCTGCCCTTTCTTTTGAGTTCTCCCCAAACTTCCTTCTTCCCTTTCCAACTGAGCCTCTTCCTCCTGTCCCCACAACCCTCCCCCAAGAGAAGGGTCTCACTTATCCGACCGTTGAACAATCACTGATCTCAGCCTTTCTGCCAAAAGCTATGTTAGGCGCTGGGATCAACGGGGAAGTTACAACTTTTGAAGTTGCAGGCTGGAGGGGCAAACAGTGACCTGGAGCCCTTTCAGAGACGAGGAGCCGGTTTACATGATTTGAAGGCTGGGCACCTGCCCTAAAGCTAGGGCGCCTGAAATAGAGCCGGGCACGTGACAAGAGGGCCAAGCGACCCCGCCCCCGCCGTCCAGAATGGAGCCCGGGTCTCGCGGAGCTTGAACTCCCGGCTCGGCGTCTCTTCCCTCCACCGTGGCAGAGTGCCCAGAGCCCGAGGGGAGGGCGGCACGAGGCCCGGCCGCGCCCATGGCCAAACTGCCGCCGCGGGCTGCACTGACCCCGCCGGCTAAGCCCCGTCCGCCCTCCGGACCGCGCGCCAGGTAAGTTGGCCCGGCCCCGGCGCCGCGTCCCCGGGCCTCCCGGCGAGACCAACTTTTGAGACACAGGGGTTCGTTTCGAGCCGCCCCTGCTCTTTAGGAAGAGCTGCGCGCAGCATCTTCGTCCAGGGGAACTTCGGTCCCTCATCTCGCCCCTGCCCACCGCCCGTCTTGCTCGGGCCGGCTGGGGTGAGCAAGGGGCACGACTTGCGCGTCCTGAGGGGACTCGGGGAGGGGGAGGCGCAGAGTCCGGGCTGGAGTCGCAGCGCTCCTCCTCCTGACTGCTGGGAATCGAGGGGGCGCGGCGCAGGGGGGGTCGTCTGTGCTGGGTCCCGGGGCTGGACCCGCTGCGTTGGGACTCAGCCTCTCAGCCTCCTGACCTCCCCTCCTCGCCCCCCTTACAGTAGGTTCCAATAATATTTCATTGCGTCTTGGGCTTAAAACTCATTCATAGTCTCTCAGGTCCCTTGATTCAGCCAAGTTCCCTCCGTGCTCCTTCCTCTATTAGATAAAGTACCAGGGAGGAGGGGGCGGGGGAGGGGACTGGAGGGACCCCTGAAGCTCTGGCCTGGGCCGAAAAGGTGCTTCTGATGTTTTCATTTCCCTTGCTGAGCTGCTGCTTCTGGGTTAAATTCATTTTATTGCCTGTTCATTTTTAAAGAAAGACTGACAGTTACTCTAATAGATCAGGGGTCTGAGCTCAGAGTAGGTCAAAGGCACTCACAGATAGGGAGGTGAATAAAAATAGAAGGAGGGTTGGCAAGTACAGCCAGGACACCTGTGTTCATAGCATACTAATAAAGGCCAGAATCTCCTCATTTATCTCTGGTGGGAAATTCTGATGGTGTCACAGGATCAAACTCAAACCGCATCCAAACCAGGTGATTTCCCCTGAGCATTCAGTGAAAGGAAGTTATCTGTCCATGGTAGGAGTGGCTGGGCAGTTTTGAATGGTCGGATGAGAGGAGCTTGCCTAGAATGGAACCAAAGATCTGCTCACGTGTTCCCGTGTGAAGACACACATGGACATCAAACCTATACCGTTCCTATGAATGCTCAGTCTCATGTTTATTCTTCCAGACACACTCCCAGCATCATTTATTGGGAGCAGGAGCCGTTGGGGTCCAGCGAGCTTCCCAGCATGAGACAAGAACTTTCCTAGAGCTTCCAAATAGTTCTTTAAAAATCGTTACTCTGAGGTTGAGTTGTATTTTCATTGCACTTCAAAGACTTCCTGTTTATCTCCGGGTCTCTGGTAGCAGCATAGCATTTTGTTTGAACCCTTGGTTTGTCTTAAGGAGACCCTGGTTTTGGAGGTTTGGATTAAAAAGTGCCTTGTACTACAGGGTTTCTTGATCTGCAGTTGGACTTCTGATTTTAAAATACCACATTCCAGTTAGTAGGAAGCAAAGATGTTATCTGTTTCTACAGAAGTTTTATGTAGTATTCCAGAAAATAGAGGCTTTGATTCTTCCCATCATCAGATGATTTGAGCCCACCTTCGTGACCAAACACTTCTACATTATACTGACTAGAAGGAATAATCACAGAGAAAAAAAAATGGGTTGGTGGTGGGATCTTTATTCTCATCTGCATTTGAATCTTTTGGAACCCAACTGAATGCATTTGTATGGTTTGCACATGCGTTTCTCTGTCTTCTCTTCACGAGTTCCCTCAAAGAGAACACTCTGGACCTCGATGGCCACCTTTATTCACATAAAGGATTTTTCCATTTGGAGGTAAACATGTTGGGAGGTGAGTTAATATTGTGTAGAATCAATGTCCCACGTTTTCAGAGGGGCCTCAATCCAGAACAAAGAATGAGAAGAGGACTCTGATGGTACCAGCTCCACCGACTGGGAGAAAGTCTCTCTGCCAGTTGGGAAAGTCACTTCATGAGTCTTTGTATTTTTTAATCAGAGATATAACCAGAGGATCTGTATTTTATGCATTTTGAAGAGAAAAAGGCTAAATTTGGCTTCTATATTTACTTTTTCCATTTTTCTCATGTTAATATTTTTTTAAAAAACCAACAAAAACCCGTTTGGATCCCTGCAATAGCCCAAAGTCATACTGCCTTGGCAACAGTAGCTAGTCCACTGGAGTCTCCAAATATCAAGACAGAAAATTTTAAATGCACTTCCAGGGACTTCCCTGGCGGTCTAGTGGTTAAGACTCTGTGCTTCCACTACAGGGGGCACAGGTTCCATCCCTAGTCGGGAAACTAAGATCCCACATGCTGCATGGCTCGGCCAAAAAAACAAAAACATAAAATGCACTTCCAATAAAATGTCACATTTTTAAAGACCATCCTATAGTGCATTAGAACTGACCTTCCGGGCTTTCCTGCTGGCGCAGTGGTTAAGAATCCACCTGCCAAGGCAGGGGACACGGGTTCGAGCCCTGGCCTGGGAAGATCCCACATGCCGCAGAGCAACTAAGCCCCTGCGCCACAACTACTGAGCCTGCTCTCTAGAGCCCGTGAGACACAGCTCCTGAGCCCGTGTGCCACAACTACTGAAGCCCGTGCACCTAGAGCCCGTGTTCCACAACAAGAGAAGCCACGGCAATGAGAAGCCCATGCACTGCAACGAAGAGTAGCCCCTGCTCACCGCAACTAGAGAAAGCCTGCGCGCAGGAACAAAGACCCTATGCAGCCAAAAATAAATTAATTTAAAAAAAATAATAAAGGAACCCCACTGTTATTGCTTTTATAAAGCAAACAATAACTACCATTTATTGCATGTCCACTTAAGAATGAACCAGCTATTCAGCTAAACATTTAATATACAATCAATTCTCCCATGAGTCCTGCAAGTTAAGCATTTTATTCTCATTCTAAAACTTTGGAAAACTGAGGAACAGAAAAGCTATGTTAGTTGAGCAAAGGTAAACTGTCAGTAAATGACAGGGCCAGGATGAACCTAGATCTGTCTGACATAAAATCCATGCACAATCCATAGAGAAAGAAAGTGGACTAGCAGTTGCCAGGGTTGAAGGGAGGGATGAAGCCCGTGCACCTAGAGCCCGTGTTCCACAACAAGAGAAGCCACGGCAATGAGAAGCCCATGCACTGCAACGAAGAGTAGCCCCTGCTCACCGCAACTAGAGAAAGCCTGCGCGCAGGAACAAAGACCCTATGCAGCCAAAAATAAATTTAATTAATTAATTAATTATTTTTAAAAAAGATCCTTTGGCTTACAGGATCTTAATTCTCCGACCAGGGATTGAACCCAGGCCCTCGGCAGTGAAAGCGCCTAGTCCTAACCACTGGACCACCAGGGAATTCCCTAGTAACTAGTTTTTAAAGCTAATGAATTTCTTCTTTAACCCTACTTCTCACTTATCAGCAGTGTGTATAACATGCTGCTTTCCCCCCACCCCCTCAGGCCGTGTCTCTCTCAGGGCTGATTGCAATTCCTACAAGATGCGTTCATTTTATTTTATTTTTTAAACTTTTTATTTTATATTGGGGTATAGCCAATTAACACTGTTGTAATAATTTCAGATGCACAGCAAAATGACTCAGCCATACATATACATGTGTCCATTCTCCCCCAAACTCCCCTCCCATCCAGGTTGCCACATAACATTGAGCAGAGTTCTGTGTCCTATACATTAGGTCCTTGTTGGTTATCCAGCTTTTTTTTTTTTTTTTTTTTTTTTACTATCCCTTCCCCCGACCCTTCCCCCCTGGTAACCATAAATTCGTTCTCTAAGTTTCTGAGTCTGTTTCTGTTTTGTAAATGAGTTCCTTTGTATCATTTCTCTTTAGATTCCACATATAAGGGATATCATGTGATATTTTTTTCTCTGTCTGACTTACTTCACTCAGTATGACAATCTCTAGGTCCATCCATGTTGCTGCAAATGGCATTATTTCATTCTTTTTAATGGCTGAGTAATATTCCACTATGTACATGTACCACATCTTCCTTTAACCATTCCTCTGTTGCATGGACATTTAGGTTGTTTCCATGTCTTGGCTATTGTAAACAGTGCTGCAGTGAACATTGGGGTGCATGTATCCTTTCGGACCATGTTTTTCTCTGGATATATGCCCAGGAGCGGGATTGCAGGGTCATATGGTAGCTCTATTTTCAGTTTTTTAAGGCACCTCCAAACTGTTCTCCATAGTGGTTGTACCAATTTACATTCCCACCAACAGTGCAAGAGGGTTCCCTTTTCTCCACACCCTCTCCAGCATTTATTGTTTGTGGATTTTTTGATGATAGCCATTTTGACAGGTGTGAGGTAATATCTCATTGTGGTTTTGATTTGCATTTCTCTAATAATTAGCGATGTTGAACATCTTTTCATATGCCTCTTGGCCATCGATATATCTTCTTTGGAGAAATGTCTATTTAGGTTTTCTGCCCATTTTTTGATTGGGTTATTTGTTTTGATGTTATTAAGCCTCATGAGCTGTTTGTAAATTTTGGAGACTAATCCCTTATTGGTCACATCATTTACAAATATTTTCTCCCAATCTGTGTGTTGTCTTCATTTTGTTTATGGTTTCCTTTGCTGTGCAAACGCTTTTGAGTTTAATTAGGTCCCATTTGTTTATTTTTGTTTTTATTTCCATTATTCTCGGAGATGGACCGAAAAAGATGTTCCTGTGATTTATGTCAGAGAGTGTTCTGCCTATGTTTTTCTCTAGGAGTTTTATAGTGTCCAGTCTCACATTTAGGTCTTTAATCCATTTTGAGCGTATTTTTGTGTATGGTGTTAAAGAATGATCTAATTTCATTTTTTTACATGTAGCTGACCAGTTTCCCCAGCACCGTTTGTTGAAAAGACTGTCTTTCCACCATTGTATAGTCTTGCCTCCTTTGTCATACAGATGCGTTCACTTTAAATCCACCCATTCGCCTGTCTTCTCTTTCAGGTAGCTATAGTGTCCACTGCCTCAAATGGGGACCCCAGGAACAGCTGTTCCCTGCACTACATCTACCCCTAGCAGCCCAGCGAGTACCTGAAGGCCTTGGTGGCCGTGGGGGAGATTTGCCAGGACTATGACAGGTATGAGACTCCCCACCTCTGTGGGTTCCCATGGCCCCTGACTGACCCTGGGCAGAAGAATGGAAATTAAGTCATTGCTGAGGCTCATGAGGGGACAGAATAAAGCCTGGCCCCAGACGTGTCATCTTCTCCACACCTAGAGAAACTGAGTTTATACCAAGCTCACACTGGGCACCAAAAAAATCCTCTTAGCTTTCTTCTCTTACTTGGCTGGCAGAACCACTGGATAGCGATTTTGGTTTCCCTTTTGTAAGGTTTCAGTATGTGCTTTGCTACGCAAAGTTTGGTGCACGGACCAGCAGTGTAAGGTCACCTAGGAACTAAGAACGTCAAGCCCCACTTGAGAATCGGAATCAGCATCTCCAATGTAACGCGATTCCCAGATGATTCGTGTGCACTTTGGAGTTGGAGAAGCACCAGTTTAGTGGGCACTGTTCTGTCTGATCCTTGCGCTAACCCTTCTGTCACGGGTGTTGTTTACCAGCAGAGGAAAACCATGCAGGGAGGTAAAGTGCCCTGTTGCACAGCCAGAAGCAGGATTTAAACCCAGATCCAGCTCATTCCACAGTGTAAGCTCGTAATCATGGATTTCACTGACCTTAAAAGCTATTGGTAACTTTAGCAGAGGGTGTGTGTCTGCCCATGTGCACGTGTGTGTGCCCATACCAGTGTGTGTGTGTTTGTATGTGTGCGTATAGAAAACACGATTTTGAGATCAGATGAGATCAGATCAGTGTTATGTTTATTTTTACTTGGTGAAAAACATTGACCTTTCCCACCAAGAGAATTCCCTGTAAGAAATGATTTACATAAGTCACATTAAACTGGATTTATTCTGCCTTTCCAGTATTTCCAGACTGAGGTGATGTTGTGCACACATTTGATCCAGAAGGCTCTTGGAGGGAGAACTAGCGTAAATATAAATATGAGTAAATCTCAGTTGACTGCCTGGCATGATGGTAAAAGAGGGCTAGTTAGTAATGAGCAGCAACTAACTGACCTGTTAAACCAGGAAAATAAAGTGGCTCTGTCCTCTAGTTTCAGAGAGATTTCATGGGATAGCCTGAATTTCTGTTCTTTCTAGTCTCATAATTGATGATAATCGTATTAAAAACTTGATACCCCAGCACCATAGGGAGTGACACAACCTAGTGACCAGAAGGTGCAGAGAAACCAACAGGACAGGTAATAGGAAAGGTTCCATCAGTGTCCCCGCTGGCGAGTCTCTGGATTTGGCTTGGTCATCGCCGGTAACTCAGATGGGTTTGAAGCCAGTCGGGGATGAATGAACAGGTCCAATCAAATCAGACAGCTCTAAACACTAGGCTCCTGCTGACACTTCCCCTCTTACACATTTGGAATAAAGGGCAATAATAACATTTTGTGTGTGTGTGTGTGCCCATGCCACGCGGCTTGTGGGATCTTAGTTCTCTGACCAGGGACTGAACCCGCGCCCGCAGCAGTGAAAGCATGGAGTCCTAACCACTGGACTGCCAGGGAATTCCCAATAATAGCATTTTAAATTATCTTGTTGAAGTGATAGTTATACTTGCGATATTGTCTGTAAAGACAATTGGAATCTCAGCTCTGATTTCTTCAGGCCCCAATTCGGGGAGGATTCTTAGAGAGGCTCATATCATGGAGATTTCTGCCAAGGAGGGAAAAGATGGACAGATTGCATCCCCACTGTCAGAAACTCCTCCAAATGTCCCCAAGACACCAACACAGTAATTCTCTCCTTCTGTCTATCACACACACACAATTTATTGAGGGGACAGTCCTTTCCCTGATGTATATCCCTGGCAGCTTTGTCATAAATTAACTGACTGCATATGTGTGGTTTTTTTCCTGGGCTCTCTATTCTATTCCTCCGGCCCGTGTGCTTCTTTTTGTGCCATTTCTACACTGTTTGGTTACTGTAGCTTTGTAATATGGTTTCAAGTCAGTGAGTGAGTTTCCTCCAGCTGCTGTTCTCCTTTCTCAGGATCCCCTTGGCTGTTCGGGGTCCTTTGTGGTTCCATGCAAATGTCAGGATTGTTTGTTCAGCCTCTGTGAAAAATTCCATTGGAATTTTGAGAGGAATTGTATTGAATGTGCACACTGTTTTGGGTAGAATGGACATTTTAGCACTACTAATTCTTTCCATTCATGAGCACAGGATATCTTTCCATTTATTTGTGTCTTCAGTTTCTTCATCGAATGTCTTAAGGTTTTCAGTGTGCAGCTCTTTCACGTCTTGGGTTAAATTTATTCCTGGGTAGTTGGTTCTTTTGATGTTATTGTAAATGGGATTGTTTTCTTGATTTCTCTCTCTGATGGTTCATTATTAGTGTAGAAAAACACAACTGATTTTTGTGTATTGATTTTGTATCCTGCAGCTTTACTGAATTCATTTATTGGTTCTAACAGTTTTTTGGTGATTTAATACAGAAAACTGGAATTAGAAATCCCACTGTTTCTACCACATCCAGGTCATCCACAACACCCAAGACATAGTGGCTACTAATATAATCTTCCCACAGTGTCCCTTAAAAACGTGTGAAGCCCTACAAGCGTGAATTGCATCATCATTTTGGGTGAGCAGGATCTGGGTAGGGCTTGGCCTCTATAGCAAAGGTTGTTGTCTTCTCTACATTTCTGTCCTTTTATTGACATGATTGTTTTGAAAAGTAATTTATTTACCAGTAATTTCAAACGTATAGAAAATTTAAAATAGCAGTACGAAGTACTCACATTTGCCACTGTACACAAAACACTTCAGTGTCCCAAAATAGGGACACTCTTCCAGGGAACCAGCACAAAACCTCCACATGAGGAAAATATTATGGTTTCCACATTATGATCCAATCCACAGGCCCACTTCAACTTTCACCAACTGCCCCAACTCTAGGGAAATGTCTGTTTTCATTCTGATCCTGTTTTGTTCCTCTGAAACCATGAGTGATACTTTCCCTCATTATCACAACCTTGATGGATTGAAAGTGCACAGGATGAGTAAGATCTGGGTGACCTTTTCTGTATTGTAACATGTATCAGTACTTCATTCATTTTTTATTGTGATTAAATGTACATAACATTTACCATTTAAACCATTTTAAGTACACAGTTCTATGGCATTAACCACACTCATATTGTTGTACAAATATCCTCACCATCCACATTCAGATCTTTTCCATTTTCACCAGTGAAACTCTGTAGCCATTAAACACTAATACCCCTCAGCAACTGCATTCTATTTTCAGCCTTTGAATTTGACTTCTCTGGATACCTCACATAAGTGGAATCATATCAGTTTTGTTCTTTTGTGACAGGGCTATTTCACTTATCATAATGGATCAAGGTTAATATATGTTGTAGCACATGTCAGAATTTCTTTAGTTTTTTTTTTGTTTGTTTGTTTGTTTTTTGCGGTACGCGGGCCTCTCACCGCCGTGGCCTCTCCCCGTTGCGGAGCACAGGCTCCGGACGCGCAAGCTCAGTGGCCATGGCTCACGGGCCCAGCCGCTCCGCGTCATGTGGGATCTTCCCGGACCGGGGCACGAACCCGCGTCCCCTGCATCGGCAGGCGCCTCCCAACCGCTGCGCCACCAGGGAAGCCCTTCTTTAGTTTTTAAGGATGAATTTTCAATGCTTTTTCTATATACCACATTTAGTTTATCCATTCATCCACTGACACTTGGGTCGCTTCCACCTTTTGCTATTGTGATTAATATTGCTATGAAAATGAGTGTACCCGTATCTGTTCCAGTCCCTGCTTTCAATCTTTTGGGTATACCCTGATGTGGAATTGATGAATCATATGTTAATTCTATGTTGAAGTTTTTGAGGAACTGCCATACTGTTTTCAACAGAGACTACATCATTTCACTTGTTTCCTTTTAAGGCAGAATAATATGGATCAGCCTCCATGTCACTTATCCATTTACCCATTGGTGGACATTAGCATTGTTTCTACCTTTTGGCTGTCATGAACAGTGCTGCTATCAATAGATGTGTACACCTGTTTTCAATTCTTTGAGTTCTATATCTAGGGGTGGAGTTTTTGAACCATAGATAATTGTATATTCATAGAGTAAACAGAGGTTGCACCATTTTCCATTTCTATGATAAGGTTTAAAAGTTCCAGTGTCTCTGCATTGTTGCCAACATTTGTTATTTTAAATTTTCTTGATTATACCCATTTTAGCATGTGTGAAGGCATTATTATTGCATTGTGGTTTTAAGTTGCATTTCCATCATATCTTTTCAGCTGCTTGTTGACCATCTGCTTGTTGACCATCTGCATGTCTTGTCTGGGGAAGGGTCTATTTAAGTCCTTTGTCCACATTTAAAATTGGGTTATTTGTCTTTGTTGATGAGTTGTAAAAGTTCTTGATACACCTGGATAAACACTTATCAGATATAAATATAATGTGAAATTATTTTCTTCCATTCTGTGGGCTGTCATTTCACTTTCTAAATTGCATGTTTTTGATGCACAAAGGTTTTTAATTTAAGGAAATCTAATTTTTTTCTTTTGGTTGCTGGTTATGAAGGTTTATCCCTATGTTTTATTGGAGATTTTACACAGTCGTCCCTCAGTATCCATGAGGGATTGGTTCCAGGACACCCCACAGATACCAAACTCCATGGACGCTCAAATCTCTTATATAAAATGATATAGTATTTGCAGATAACCTAGGTACATCTTCCTGTATACTTCAGATCATTCCTAGATTGTGTATAAGAACTAATGCAATATAAATGCTATATAAATGTTGTAAAAACAATGTGAATGTTATGTAAATAGTTGCTGGAATGTGGTAAATTCAAGTTTTTCCTTTTGAAACTTTTTGGCATTTTTTTTCTAATAGTTTTTGATCTGGCATTGGTTGAATCCATTGATGTGGAACCCGTGGATTCAAGGGGCTGAGTAAAATTTTGCTTTTTACATTTAAGCCTTTTATGTATTTTGAGATGCTTTTTGTATGTGGTATGAGGTAAGGGTCCAGTTTCATTTCTCTGCATGTGGTTAGCCAGTCACGTAGCACCATTTGTTGAAAACACCATTTCCCCACATTTTAATGCTGTTGACTGTAGTCTGAAATCAGTTCATCGTAGATGAATGGGTTTATTTCTAGGATGTCCATTCAGTTGCATTCATCTGTATGTATATCTTCTTGCCAGTATCACAACGTTTTATTTAATGTTGCTGTGTGCTGTGTTGATTTTCTTTCTAAAAATTGTTTTAGCTCTTTAGGTTCTCTTGAAATTCCACATTTCAGGGTGTCATATTCTGCTCCCTTTCACATGGATGTACCCCAGTTTGCTTATGCATCATCTACTGAAGACATCCTAATTCCTGTAAGGTTTAGACATTATGAGTAGAGGTTCTGTGCATAATAGCATCCGTGTTTTTGTTTGGATACAGTTTTCCAAAGCAGTTGTGTGAATACTGGAGGCATGATGGATGGGTCTCAAGGTGTGAGACCTGTTTGGCTTTGGAAAATACTGCCAACCTGTATCTCAAGAGGCCGTCTGTGCATTCCATCAGCAATGAAGAAGAGTTGCTGTTGTTCACCCTCCTCCAGTAATCGGTATTGTCATTTTGGGAGGAGGTTAGCAGCTCTAATAGGTGTGTGGTGCTGTCTTGTTGTTTTGTTTATTTATTTTTAAAATTTATTTATTTATTTATTTTTGGCTGTGTTGGGTCTTTGTTGCTGCGTGGGCTTTCTCTCTAGTTGCGGCGAGCGGGGACTACTCTTCGTTGCGGTGCACGGGCTTCTCATTGCAGTGGCTTCTCTTGTTGAAGAGCACAGGCTCTAGGCACATGGGCTTCAGTAGTTGTGGCACGCGGGCTCAGTAGTTGTGGCTCGCAGGCTGTAGAACACAGGCTCAGTAGTTGTGGCTCACCAGCTTAGTTGCTCCGCAGCATGTGGGATCTTCCCTGACTAGGGCTCGAACCCATGTCCCCTGCATTGGCAGGTGGGTTCTTAACCACTGCGCCACCAGGGAAGTCCCTGTCTTGTTTTAATTTGTAATTCCCTAATGATATATGACATTGATCATATTTTTGTCCACTTATTTATTTTCTGTATATCTTCCTTGGTCAGGTGTCTGTTCAGATCTTTATCCATCTGTAATGAAGGTGTTTGCTTTATAGTTGTACAAATTCTTATCAGATATGCATTTTGCAAATATTTTTTCTCCCGATTTGTGGCTTGTCTTGGTTTTCTGAGAGTTTAAAGTTTTAAATTTTTAAAGTCCATGTTCAAAATTTTATTTCTTTTGTGGATAGGCTTTTGAGGTTTTGTGTTAAAATTCACCAAATCCAAGGTTATGTAGATTTCCTTCTATGTTTTCATCTACAATTTTTATAGTTTTGCATTTTAAATTTGTCTATGGACAGTTTTGAGTGAATGTTGGTGTAAGTTGTAAAGTTTGTGCCTACAGTCTTTTGATTGCATGTGGTTTCCAATTAACTATTCTATAACTATTTTTGGAGAAGTCATGAGATATGTGGCTCCATTTCAGTTTGAATTTCCAAATTTAGTAGTTACTGCAGGCTTGCAAGCTGGGAGCATGGGCTACACAGAACTGAGGTTGCGGCCTGCGCTTCCCAGCTGGCCAGCAGGTGGCGCCAAGCCTGCCTCGCTGACCCTTGAGGTGCATATTTATTCCCTCCCTCCTGTCACAGCCCAGGGTCTGAGTGTCCCCTCCCTCCTGTCACAGCCCATTGCCTTTCGACAATGTTGAAGGTGACCTGAAGGTCCAGAAATCCCCTTACCCTCTGTGTCTGAGAAACTGCTTCCCTCAAACACCCTTCCCCGCAAAGACTCTGCTGAGACTCAGAATCCCCCCTTTCCTGACCAGGCCACACAGAACCAGTCCCTCCCCCGGCTCATCAGCCAGGAAATGACGCGCTCCTTCCCAGGATCAGTCAGAACAACAGCTGGTGACCCACGCATTCCCCTCCTCCCCGGCCCAAACCGTAGCCACTGCCCTCCACCTTGGGCAGAAGCCCCGCTCAGGGCATCTCCCCAGTCGGGGCCTCTGATCCACGTGCCGTCAGGCCACCTTTCATGCCAGCCCCACACCCAGGCCTTTATACTTGTGTTTACACCTCTCCATGGAGAAACCTCCTTTACCCCAACTATCCAGATGTTTACATACCTTGTCTCTTTTCCTCCAGCTTTTCAGTCTCAGAATTACCTGACTGTCACCACTCACAGTCCCTGCAGAGCCCAGAGATTTCTCCTTGAAGGAAAGGTTCTGGAGAAATCAAAGGGATAAATAAAAATGCCCAAGAGGGTGAAGAGTGAGTGTTTTCTGGTTAGAATTTTAAAGTCCTCCAACTAATAGATCATTTGCGTTCTAATAACATGTTGTTCCTGAATTTTAATGGGGGAAATTCTTTATCTCATAAATATGCCAAGTGGGAAGTCCATTTAAAAAAATGTTATCGAGGTAACTCTGAGGGTTTACAAAGAATGAGGACACAACATCCTTTGTTCAGACACTGGCTGAGAGCTTCCCGCCAGGAGCCTCCGCCCCTCGGAGGGCGGGGCGGCCACGACCCTCCTCCCACAGGTGGGCCTCCTCAAGTGCATCCTGCACACGGGCCCAACGCCATCACAGAATCCTGGATTGGCCAGTGGCAGGCAGCTGGCTAGAGATGCGGACAAGAGAAAACTGCCCAACAGCCTGGGACCACCCTGTGGCATGGCCTCAGGACCCTGGTCCAGCCCAACAGCGCCTCTGCGGAGCCACACACCAGGCCAAGAGCTCTTCTGGTCTACGATAAGGCAGGAAACCATGAGTTGAAAGGAGAAGGAGATAGCCTCATCCACCAGAGGGAAGATAGCAGAAACAAGAAGAACTACAGTTCTGCAGCCTGGGGAAGGAAAACCACAGAAAGATAGACAAAATGAAAGGCAGAGGACTTTGTACCAGATGAAGGAACAAGATAAAACCCCAGAAAAATAACTAAATGAAGTGGGGCTAGACAACCTTCCAGAAAAAGAATTCAGAATAATAATAGTGAAGATGATCCACGACCTCGGAAAAAGAATGGAGGCAAAGTTCGAGAAGATGCAAGAAATGTTTAGATTTCAATCCATCCAAAAACAGCAGATTACACTTTCTTCTCAAGTGCACATGGAACGTTCTCCAGGATAGATCACATCTTGGGTCACAAATCAAGCCTCAGTAAATTTAAGAAAATTGAAATCATATCAAGCATCTTTTCTGACCACAATGCTATGAGATTAGAAATCAATTACAGCTGAAGAAATAAAAGAGGAAATCAAAAAATACCTAGAGACAAATTACAATGAAAACACGACAATCCAAAACCTATGGGATGCAGCAAAAGCAGTTCTAAGAGGGAAATTTATAGCAATACAAGCCTACCTCAAGAAACAAGAAAAATCTCAAATAAACAATCTAACCTTACACCTAAAGGAACTAGAAGAAGAAGAACAAACAAAACCCAAAGTTAGCAGAAGGAAAGTCATAATGATCAGAGCAGAAATAAATGAAATAGAAACAAAGAAAATAATAGCAAAGATAATAAAACTGAAAGCTGGTTCTTTGAGAAGATAAACAAAATTGATAAACCTTTAGCCAGACTCATCAAGAAAAAGAGGGAGAGGACTCAAATCAATAAAGTTAGAAATGAAAAAGGAGAGGTTACAACAGTCACCGCAGAAATACAAAGCATCGTAAGAGACTACTACAGGCAACTCTATGGCAATAAAATGGACAACCTGGTAGAAATGGACAAATTCTTAGAAAGGTATAACCTTCCAAGACTGAACCAGGAAGAAACAGAAAATATGAACAGACCAATCACAAGTAATGACATTGAAACTGTGATT
>NC_041231.1:71100373-71100982 GCF_002837175.3 Physeter macrocephalus
TGTGAAAATGACTATACTACCCAAAGCAATCTACAGATTCAATGCAATCCCTATCAAATTACCAGGGGCATTTTTTAAACATATTATTATTTTTATTGATATTAGTATAGTATTTTTTAATAAATTTATTTTTATTTATTATTTTTGGCTGTGTTGGGTCTTCGTTGCTGCACGCAGGCTTTCTCTAGTTGCAGCGAGCAGGGGCTACTCTTCGTTGTGGTGTGTGGGCTTCTCTTGTTGCTGAGCACAGTCTCTAGAGCGCACGGGCTTCAGTAGATGTGGTGCGTCAGCTCAGTAGTTGTGGCTCGTGGGCTCTAGGGCGCAGGCTCAGTAGTTGTGGTGCACGGGCTTAGTTGCTCCTCGGCATGTGGGATCTTTCCAGAGCAGGGCTCGAACCCATGTCTCCTGCATTGGCCGGCAGATTCTTAACCACTGCACCACCAAGGAGGCCCACCAGTGGCATTTTTTACAGACCTAGAACAAAAAATCTTAAAATTTGTATGGAGACACAAAAGACCCCTAATAGCCAAAGCAGTCCTGAGGGAAAAAAACGGAGCTGGAGGAATCAGACTCCCTGACTTCAGACTATACTACAAAACTGCAGTAATC
>NC_041231.1:71101840-71127973 GCF_002837175.3 Physeter macrocephalus
CCAGCAATCCCACTACTGGGCATATACCCAGAGAAAACCATAATTCAAAAAGACACATGCACCCCAATGTTCATTGCAGCACTATTTACAATAGCCAGGTCATGGAAGCAACCTAAATGCCCATCGACAGACAAATGGATAAAGAAGATGTGGTACATATATACAATGGAATATTACTCAGCCATAAAAAGGAACGAAATTGGGTCATTTGTAGAGACGTGGATGGATCTAGATAGAGACTGTCATACAGAGTGAAGTAAGTCAGAAAGAGAAAAATATCATATACTAACGCATATATGTGGAATCTAGAAAAATGGTACAGATGAACCTGTTTTCAGGGCAGAAATAGAGACACAGATGTAGAGAACAGACGTATGGACACCAAGGGGGGAAAGCAGCGGGGGTGGTGGTGGTGGTGTGATGAATTGGGAGATTGGGATTGACATGTATACACTAATATGCATAAAATAGATAACTAATAAGAACCTGCTGTATAAAAAAATAAATAAAATTCAAAATAAATAAAATAAAGAAAGGAAAGGTGTTTGCGGGGGTTGGGGGAGCTTTCACCTGAAAATCGTTTCTGTTTCCACCCCTGCCACCGGCTTGGTGTTTGGCCTCCAACAAGCCTCTTCCCTGCTTGGCCTGGTTTTTCTCACCTGTGGAGAAATGAGTTGGATGACAGCTTACTGAGTTTCCTCTGAGTTTGTGGTACATCTGCAAGACCCCAGCCCCACAGGCACCTCCCTCCCACTCAGGCACCTAGTGATTTGCGGTCCTCAGCTGATACAATTTTAATAGGCTTCCATCATTTCTTGAGGGAAAAGTGGGAAGGAGGGTGGTTTGTTGCCGAGACGGATCTCTCAGCACCTGGGAAGGCAGGACACTCATTTCCCCTTTAGCTCCGCTGATAACCCTCCACTTTCATCAGCAGGTGAGTGAGTGTGGCTTCTTCTTTCCAAGTATGGTGCAAAATGTAGAATTTCTCCCAAAGAAATTTGACTTTAATGAGAGACTAGATCATAGGAGAGAGTAATTATTTGGATGGTATGCACGTGCCAGGTTAATTTTAAATCAGCTTTTAGGTCAGTCTGTCTTAATTATTCCATTAACTGTTTTCAACTAGCAATTTCAATAATTGTATTAGCACAATGCCTGTGTAGTGTAATTGCTTTTTGGATCCTGTTCATTGTGACCTCAGAGTCAGTGCCTGGGCTGTCTCCCTGGGCTGGTGTTAGTGTGAGTGTGTGTGTATGAGTGTGTGCATACGCACGCTGGTGGGCGGGAGGGCTTTCTCCTTATTTTATTTCTACTGTAGGATCTTGTGTGTTTATCTATTTTATATATAGTAGTTTGTACCTGCTAATTCCAAACTCCTAATTTATCCCTCCCCACCTTTCCCCTTTGGTAACCGTAAGTTTGTTCTCTATGTCTCTGAGTCTGTTTCTTTTTATGTAGATAAGTTCATTGTGTCATATTTTATATTCCACGTATAAGTGATATCATATGGTATTTGTCTTTCTCATTCTGACTTCCCTTAGTATGATAATCTCTAGGTCCACCCATGTTGCTGCAAATGGCATTATTTCATTCTTTTTTTTATGGCTGAGTAATATTCCTTAGTAGATATGTACCACATCTTCTTTATCCATTCATCTGTCGATGGACATTTAGGTTGCTCCCATGTCTTGGCTATTGTTACTAGTGCTGCTGTGAACGTTGGAGTACATGTGTCTTTTCCAATTAGAGTTTTCTCTGGATATATGCCCAGGAGTGGGATTGCTGGATCCTGTGGCAACTCTATTTTTAGTTTTTTGAGGAACCTCCATATTGTTCTCCATAGTCACTGATTGATTTAAAGCCAGCTCACCTGACTTAAAGCGCAGGTCTGACTGATTTAAAGTAGTGGGATAGTCTAGGGAGGGGTGATTGCCCTAGGAGACTTTAAGAGAGAAATACCCCCTTTGTAGGGCACTTCATTGCACTTAGAGGGAGAGGAGGTACGAAATCAGGCTGCAGGTGCCCAAGTCGAGTGCAGCCCCCAGGGCTGGGGAGGGAGGTAGGAGGAAGGGCTGAGAGTTGTCATTAGAGCGGATGGCCACTAGAGGGCGAGAGAGCACTGGCAGAGCCACCCGCAGCTCCCCGACTGGACCTCCAGTCTGGGCAATAGGGTTGGAGATGGGGGTTGGCGGAACCCCAAGGACGTGCCCAGAGAGGAGGGGTTGGTTACCAGGAGCTTCTGACTCTCCGGCCCAAATTGCCTCACCTCACAGAGGGAAGAGAGGTCTGCCTTCAGCATCCGATGGGGGCACTTCCAGCCTGGTCGGGTTGCCCAGTGGTTGGACAGCCTGAAAGGATGTCTGCAGTCTGACTGCCCTTTGTTTCTCCAGAGGCAGAACTCTGGACGCAGAAATACCTGGCTTGACTCTTAGGCTTGCAGTTTTCAAGCTGCAGGCCTGTGTGGGTGTTGGCATCTGGAAAGCGGGGCTAGTGGTTGTGAACATGGAGCATGGAAAAGCGGCATTTGGGTGGGTGGGCTGTGCTCATCCCTAAGCCCTTTCTCTCAAGAATTCTCCCCAAACCTCCTTCTTCCCTCTCTATCTGAGCCTCTTCCTCCTTTCCCCACACTCCTGCTGGGGGGACCTGACCTAAAGCTGGGTCACGTGGCTTAAAGGTGTCTGATTGACTTAAAGCCAAATCATGTGACTTAAAGGGTGTGACTTTGTTTTCTTCTGATTGTAAAAGAAACTGGACCATTTTCCTGGGCCCCTAAAAGTATCAGGGGCCCTGACACTGTGCCTGCTGCGATGAGTCAACCTGGCATTTCAGTTTGTGTGGTGCTTCTCCTCCCCAGAGCTCTTTGTCCCTCACAGGCCCCCAGCTGTGTAAGAGTGGAAGGAGCTCAGGGCTCATCAGGTCTAGCCTGACAGGTAAGAAAACTGAAGCAGAGGAGGGAAGCAACTGTCCGAGGCCACACCTCGACAGTGACAAGGACTAAGCCAACCTCTGACTGCCAGGTCCCAAAACAACACAAGAGAGAAAACTAGTTTTCATGTTAAAAATAAAAAAGACATGCATTATCACTCCCTCACTCATTCCACCACTGTCTATTGAACATCAGCCATGTGCCAGGCACCATGCCACTGCTGGGGACACGGCACAGAGTGAAGCTGGCAGGAGGGAGGGACCCCAGTAACCAATGACTATCTAATGACCATCCTGATCAGCGGCACAGAGGGAAAGTGCACTGTGTTACAAACACAGAAAGCAGAGCAACGTAACCCAGCATAGGAGGAAGGAGAGGACTCCATTATTTATTTGGGGACCTAGGAAAGAATAATAAGAAAAAAAAATGTCTGAATTGACCCAAAAATTATTAAAGGGGAAAAAAAGGAATAGAAGTGACAATTGGCCTTTGTGATGCTACAAAGCTGCATAATCAAGATCTGACAATATTAACCTAAGATTGACAAGTATCACTGGAAAAGAGAAGGGACCCCATGTGTGTGTATGTGACATTAATTCAGTGGGAAAGGATAGCTAATTTAAGATATGATAAAACCACAACTGGCTCTCTACCTGGAAAAATCTATATTTGGACTCTCACCTCCCACCAGTCACAGAAATCAATTCCAGATGGATTAAGGCCTAATGAATTGAACAATAGAAACCCAAATAGAAGTGGAAATAAGAAACCATATGACCGAACAAGGGTAGCAGAGACTCAACCATGACAGGAAATGCAGAGACTGTAATAAAAGTGAAGCACACATTTGACTACATTAATTTTTGCATATGTGTCCAAAGATACCATAAACAAGACTAAAAGAGGATGGATTTCGGGGAGACACTTGTGATGCAGGTGATAGATAAAATGCCTGTGATAGGTCAAGAGCATCTCTAAATTGATTTTTTTTTAAGACAGAAAAACCTTACCAGCAATTCACAGTGCAGCAGAATTTCTCAGCCTCAGTACTATAGACACTTTGGACCTGACAGTCCCTTGCTGTGGCGCTTTGTAAGATGTTTAACAGCATCCCTGGCGTCTTAACCCCTAGATGCCAGCAGCACCCCTCCCCCATTCACGAGTTGTGACGACCAAAAATGTCTGCAGACATTGCCACATGTCCCTGGGGAAGGAGAGAAAAACCGCTCAGTTGAGAAGCTCTGCAGTAGAGCAAATCCACTAATAAACATGTGGCAGCATGCCTCAATAGTCAGGGACAGGCACAGAGAAGAGTGAGATGTCATTTTAATGATAATATCTACACCTGGCACTAATGCAAGGAAAAGGACGCAAGGAGGATGGAAATAGGAATTTAGAGCCTCCAAGGGAGATCAGTCTGGTGATACACAAAGCTGTATGGTATAAAACTCGGAGACTGCTTGATGGTGTCATGCAGGTGTCAGGGCCAAGCCTGCACAGCCAGCCAGGACTTCCAGGGACTCTGGAGACCAACTGCCAATTGCATTTTGTACATGGTTCCCTAATCCATGGTATTTGAGACTATCAGCCTGAAAATTCAAAACTACGATCCCTGAGTGAGAGGGGTCTGTTTTCCTGTGTTTGGCCAGAGGATGACAATGGATTCCACACCCCTCTGGCTGTTCTGCCTCCATGAAAACACAAAAACTACACTGAGAGGGGAAAACCTTGAATTTTGAAGACACGATCAACCACAGATGAGGTCCTGCTCCCACGTCCAGAGAGATGGGCAGGGCACTTCCCAAGCTGTCTCTGCAGGACCCTGAGGTCACACACAGCCCACAGTAGCACCTGAAACTTTGAAGCCTGTCATCTTTCTGGAGTGTAATTTGGTTTTCTTTCATTTCTTCGTGCTCACTCCTACCCTCACCTTTCATCCCCTTGCAGTCAGCTCCTCCAGTCCAGTGATAAATAAAAGGGACTTTTTTAGTCTGCAAATAATAAATGCTGGAGAACATGTGGAGAAAAGGGAACCCTCTTACACTGTTGGTGGGAATGTAAATTGGTGCAGCCACTATAGAAAACAGTATGGAGATTCCTCAAAAAACTAAAAATAGAGTTGCCATATGATTCAGCAATCCCACTCCTGGGCATATACCCAGACAAAACTATAATTCAAAAAGATATATGCACCCCAATGTTCATAGCAGCACTAGTTACAATAGCAAAGACATGGAAGCAACCTAAATGTCCATTGACAGATGAATGGATAAAGAAGATGTGGTATATATCTACTAAGGAATATTACTCAGCCATAAAAAAGAATGAAATAATGCCATTTGCAACAACATGGGTGGACCTAGAGATTATCATACTAAACGAAGTAAGCATTATTTACAATAGCCAAGATATGGAAGCAATCTAAATGTCCATTGACAGATGGGTGGATAAAGAAGATGTGATACACACACACACACCCACACACACACACGCACACACACAGCACACACACACAAAATGGAATATTACCCAGCCATTAAAAAGAATGAAATTTGCTGAGAGATTATCATACTAAGTGAAGAAGTAAGTCAGAAAGAGAAAGACGAATACCATATGATATCACTGATATGTGGCATCTAAAATACGACACAAATGAACATATCTATGAAACAGAAACAGAGTCATAGACATAGAGAACAGATTTGTGGTTGCAAGGGTGGGGGATGGGGAGAAATGGATTGGGAGTGTGGGATGAGTGGATATAAACTATTACATATAGGAGGGATAAACAACACTGTCCTACTGTATAGCACAGAGAACTACATTCAATATCCTGTGATAAACCATAATGGAAAAGAATATGAAAAAGAATAGATACATGTATATGTATAACTGAATCGCTCTGCTGTACACCTGAAACTAATACAACATTGGTAATCAACTATACTTCAATATAAAATAAAAAGTTTAAAAAAATATGAAAAAGAATATATACATGTACAACTGAGTCACTTTGCTGTACAGCAGAAATTAAACACAACATTGTAAATCAACTGTACTTCAATAAAATTTTTTTTTAAAAGAGACTTTTTTTGTTCCTTGCATCTTCAAAGAATATTAAGGTGAAAAGGCTTTTTGCATAGGACTTGAACCCCAGGATGGGCCAGGTTCCAAGCACTGGGTCAGCCACCAAAGTCTCCATCAAACCCAGCAGTGGGTTGAAGCCCCTCACACCAAATTGCTGTTCACTGGATCAACCACCTAGTTCGGGGCCAAATCCCCAAGCTGGGGGTCTGGGTTCCAGATCAGGCCCTTACCAGCCAAGTCACCTCATTTAAGCCACTCATTCTCTCTCAGCCTCAATTTCCCACTCTGTGAAATGGGATAATAACTCTCCCCCGCTGGGCTGTTTGGGGGCCAGTGTGCTGCAGAGGTTAGGCACCCAGGCCACATACTGTACAACCCAGCATTCCCACCCCCAAGTAAAGACCTAAGAGACATGGTGAGTGCATCCACTGAAAGACATGCATGTGAATGTCCACAGTGACTGTGTTCACAATAGAAAAGAACTGGAAACATCCCAGCTCTCCATCAGCCAGAGAATGGACAGTCAAATCGTGATGTTTTCATGCAATGGAATGCTGCCTGGCAATGAACCAGAATGTACAAATGACTTCGACTCATGACACATGAATGAAGCTCAAAGATGCTGCATTGGAGAAAGAAGGCAGATACAGAAATACCATCAAGAATAGACAGGGGCTTCCCTGGTGGTGCAAGTGGTTGGGAGTCCGCCTGCCGGTGCAGGGGGCGCGGGTTCGTGCTCCGGTCCGGGAGGATCCCGCGTGCCGCGGAGCGGCTGGGCCCGTGGGCCATGGCCGCTGGGCCTGCACGTCTGGAGCCTGTGCTCTGCAACGGGAGGGGCCGCAGCGGTGAGAGGCCCACGTACCGAAAAAAAAAAAAAAAAAAAAAAGAATAGACAGATAGACAGTGCCGGTACTTCCCTGGCGGTCCAGTGGTTAAGACTCCGTGCTTCCACTGCAGTGGGGCCACGAGTTCAATCTCTGGTCAGGGAACTAAGATCCCGTTAAGCCACACGGCGCAGCCAAAGGAAAAAAAAATCAGAATAGTGGTGGCCCTTGCAAGCAGAATTGACTGGAAAGAAGCACAAGGGAACTTTCTGGGGTGTTGGAAATGGTCTAAATCTTGATCTATATCATGGCTACATGGGTGTATACATACATAAAAATTAGTGGAGCTGTACACTTAAAATCTGTCCACTTGACTGTATATAAGTTACACGTCAAAGAAAAAAGTAAAAGTAAAAACATACAACAACAACAAAAACTACCAATGATGGTGCCAGGCCAGCTGTAAACATTGAGACCTAAATGACTCTGTCTCAATTTCCTCATCTCCAAAACGAGGACAATGACAAAAATAGTACCAGCCACACAGGGCCATCATGAGGATCCTACGAGTTAGTCAGTTTAAAGACCAGCGTCTGGCATGCGGTGTGTGCTTTCTGAGGCAGACGGAGCTCTTGTTGGTTGAGGGGAATGCATGTAAAATGCTTGGCACAGCCCAGCCCACCAAGGAGCTCAACCAATGCTGGCAAGTGTTATCTAAGACTCCCCCAAGAAGTCTCCCTGACCTAGTGACGGATGAGCCTAACCAGGTGTCTCCTTACCAATCTAACCAAACCTCTGGGACCAGCAGAACAGCCCATGGCTTCTCCTTCTCTTGGCAACAATCCACTGTATTTTCAGTTCCTTCACATCAACCATCTTTGTCTCTCAAGACTCCAGGCAGATATCGCCTTACTCTCCCTGCCCTGGGGGCCTGCTGACTGGGGATTTCCAGCTTGGCTGGCTCCCAGCTTCTGGACAGATATAAACAGAGGTCCTGGCTGCTTGCCCAGGACCCAGTGTGGGGGCTCGAGTGTCTCCCTGAAGAGTCAGCACTCCGTCCCCCTGGCTTCCAAAGCAGGGCTGGCTCTGGGGGCTCCCCCTTCCTCCCCCGCGCCACCCCAACTGGCTCATTGCTGGGCTTCGCGCTTCCTTCTGTACTCACTGCATCCACCACTAGGAGGGCAGCTAGCTCCACAAGGCACACACTTTGCCAGTCCCGGTCACTGCTGTTTCTCCAGCACCTAGAGCAATGCCTGCCACATAGTGTAATAGATGCTCAGTAAATATAAATTGTCCAAATGAGTGAGATGAGCAAATCAGTGTGGGGCTGGAAAGGCCTCTAGGCATCCTGCCCAACCCCCTCTGTGGACCCCCAGATGGCCCTGACCAGGTCTCTCTTCCCACAGCATCTGTTTACTCTCTTGCTCAAGAAACTAACGTAACTTCTAACTATCAACTCCATCAAGTCACAACCCCTCTGTCTTGGTTTCAAGACTCCCTCAAGCTGCCCCTCACCCAAGCAAAACTACTTCCCACTACTCTTCACCACATCTCTGCAGTTTACTAGGTCGAGTGACCTCCAGGAGCAAAAAGAGCTGGACTAATCTTTAGCAACCAAATCAGAACTAACAGCTGGCTTGTACCTTCCTATCAGGGTCCCCAGGAGGAATGCAGATAACAATGTAAAGTGTTCGGCTGGCCCCCTAAAAATGGGAGCTGTCATCATCTGATGCTGGAGGCTCTTGCTCCGATTGAGTGACAGCTGTAGGGTCTGCGGGACATAGGTTCAAATCCCAGCTCCACCGTTTTTACTGGTGGGTGACTATGGACAAGATAATTCACCTCACAGGCCAGTTTTCACATCTGTAAGGTGGGGATAATAAAAGAGCCTACATCCCAGACCTATGGAGGAATTTAATTAGACAGCATGTACAATATGCCCAGCAGGATACCTGGCCAAGAGGAAAAACTCAACAAATGGCCTTTGTTATGATTATCAGCATCCTCTTTGGGGAGCCTACCTGGAAACAGGGACTAGCTTGTTTCTCTGCCATGATGACTTTTGTAGCACTACCATTGTCCTCAGTTTCTTGCATGTCACTGCCTATTCAGAGTCCCCACTGATCTGTCACCTCATTGCTTACCCTGGTTGTCTTGGCTAATATTGCTTTTCTTGGTCATCACACTCAGTTTTATGGTTGTCACCAGCAGGGCCAGCACACACAGTTGTGTAGTGACCTGCACAAGGGCACCATCTGTGGGGAGGCCGGGGACAGTGGGGAGGCTTGGCTTGGCTTCTTCCCAAAGGAGAGGTCATTTCCATTTGCACAAAAATGCACACGGACTAGCCCAGCCCCTGAGTTTAGGGAGGAGGAAGCTCTTTGTCCTCAAATGGTTAGTTTGGGGAATCTTCCTTCTGTTTGTTGCTTGATATGTTCCTTTCATTTTCAGGTGATGACATCACTGTCAATACTCACAGCGTCCAGAATATTCACTTCTAGTCCCCATTGCTCCCCACTCCACCCCGCCTCTCTCACCTCGCCTGCATCCATCTAACTTAGTGTTTCTAACATGCCGTGATCTAGGACAGTGATTCTCAAACCATTCTGACCTCAACCCGCAGTAAAAATTACACCTTATGTCATGACCCACACAGCCATGTATACATAAAGAGCCAAAACAAAGTATTCATGAAATCACTGCTACCTTTACTCTTTATGATGTACTCTGATATATTCTATTTCTTTTCTTTTCTTTCTTTTTTTTTTTTTTTTTTTGGCTGTGCCACACAGCTTGTGTGATCTTAGTTCCCCCACCAGGGATTGAACCCAGACCCTTGGCAGTGAGAATATGGATTCCTAACCACTGAACCCTCATTTTTTATTATTTTTTTAATGGTATTTTTAAAATTATGTATGTATGTATTTATTTATTTATTTGGCTACATCAGGTCTTAGCTGCGGCATGCGGGATCTTCATCGCGGCATGAAGGATTTTTCGTTGCAGTGCATGGGCTCTTCATTGCTGCGCGTGGGCTTCTCTCTAGTTCTGGCGTGCGTGGGCTCTAGAGGGCCCATGGGCTCAGTAGTTACGGCACGCAGGCTCTCAAGTTGTGGTGCACGGGCTCCAGAGCATGTGGGCTCAGGAGTTGCGGTGCGCGGGGCTCTCTAGTTGTGGAGCTCAGGCTCTAGGGCACGCAGGCTTAGTTGCCCTGCAGCATGTGGGATCTTACTTCCCTGACCAGGGATTGAACCTGCGTCCCCTGCATTGGGAGGCGGATTCTTAACCACTGGACCACCAGGGAAGTCCCTCCCTCATTTAAAAAAAAATACATATCTTGACCCACCAAACTGATTTCACCTCCACAGAGAGACTGAAAATCGCTGTTGGGACAGCTGCCTAAAGTGAGATCCTCAGATGCATTTCCAGCAGCCACAGCATCACCCAGGAGTTTATTAGAGATGCAGAATCTCAGGCCCCACCCAGACCTACTGAATCAGAATCTGCATTTCCACAGAGCTCCCAGGGGATTCATGTGCACATGAAAATTTGAGATGCCCTGGTCTAAGATACTGGGAAGCCACGCTTGCCAGAATGGTATCTATTAAAATAAGTACCTGGGGACTCGGTTATCTGTGAAGGATGTGAACTTGAGCAGGGGCACAAAAAATCTGATGGAGCTCCCCAAGGGCCCCTTCCCCTATTGTACACCACCAGGGAGCTGCCGAGAGGTGCCTTTCCCCTGCCTGTGACATCTGAAAGTCAGAGGTGGCTCTGTATGTCTTTTCCTGTGGTTTAGTCACAACTAGGAGCTTCAAAAGCCAATTTCAAGACACAAAGATGTCTCAATCCCTCTACATCCAACAGTGGGAAGTTCACAGATGTTTCCAGGAATAAGCTCCTGGAAAATGAAGAGACTTAAGACCAAGAATTAAGAGTCCTCTAAGGTTCTCCTCAGCAGCAACACTCAGGGTCTTCAGGTCTGACCCGAAGTCCTGTTTTCCTCATCACCGCAGCTTGAGCCAGGAATGGAGCCCAAATCCTACCCTCTATGTAAGTGTTGCCAAACATCTCCTTAGAGCATTCCTAAGCCCCAAGCTACTGGTCAGCCTTGGCATTTGGACGAAATGAAGCCACAGAGTTTCCGTACAGAGCTCCCTGCCCCTCTCCCCAAGTCACACTGCCGCTGTCCTCTGCTGCTCTGAGGTACAAGGGCATCCTCCACGCTCTGGGGTTCTCTCATGTCTGTGAGTCCCCACTTCCCTCTAACCCTGAAGAGATAGGCTCTGTTCCCCATTAAAAGCATGCCAGTCATTTGGGGGCAACAGTGTCATCCCGAGGCCTGTGAAGTCATACACCACATTCTGCTCAATCCTGTCAGCAGCTCAAAAAGCAGGTTGTGTCCAGGAAATCAGAAGGGTGTGAAAATATAAAGCAGTATTCCAGCCCCTGGGGCAACCAAGCAGAAAGTGACTTGGATGCTCCACAACCCAGGTCAGACGTGCCTGCCCCTAGACCCCCACCCAGATTAAAGACCCCACTGGTGGTCAGCTAGCTGCCTGTCCTATGATTTCCACAGCTTAGGAAGTGCATGTGAAAATCTCTTAGAAGATTATCCGCAGAACCAAGGTTTGACCTTAGCATGGAAACCTGTGTGATCTTGAGCTTGTCATTTAGCTTTTCCACCTCTCAGCTCTACCACATAAATACATTAATCTACAGCCTGCTCCATAGTTATGAGTTCCCTTGGGCAAGAGCATTACTTAGGAAAATGAAATGAAAGGATATAGCCAATATGTTTCCTGTGGTTATCTTTGAGTGTATTTGATTGTTCTATGTATTCTTATGCTTCTCTGTCATTTCCCTATTTTTGACAATAAGAATGTGCTACCTTTGTAACAACAAAAATTAAGTATAATTATCTGGGGGCTTCCCTGATGGCGCAGTGGTTGGGAATCCGCCTGCCAATGCAGGGGACACGAGTTCGTGCCCTGGTCCGGGAAGATCCCACATGCCGCGGAGCAACTAAGCCCGTGCGCCACAACTATTGAGCCTGCGCTCTAGAGCCCGCAAGCCACAACTACTGAAGTACACGCGCCTAGAGCCCGTGCTCCGCAACAAGAGAAGCCACCACAGTGAGAAGCCTGTGCACCGCAAGGAAGAGTAGCCCCTGCTCGCCGCAACTGGAGAAAGCCCGCGCACAGCAACAGAGACCCAACTCAGCCAAAAATAAATAAATAAATACATTTTTTTAAAAAGAATAAATTTATTTTAAAAATAAATAAATATAATCATTTGAAAGAGGGTTCTACGTACATACAACTGTTCACTGGTTAGCCCCATCTGGCTTCCTCACTGGCAACGTCCTCAACTCTTTGTCCTTAGGCTGGAAAGGACCTAATAGCTCATCCAATCCCAATCCTCATCTTACCAACCAGGAGACTGCCTGTTCTCAAGCTTGGCCATGTCAGCTGTATTCCCCGCAGGAGAATTCACATTGACCTCCCTGACTTCCTCACCAAGGAAAGGTTAAAGAAAACCTAGCAAAGAGACTTCCCTGGCGGTCCAGTGGTTAGGATTCTGTACTTTCAGTGCCATGGCCCCGGGTTCAATCCCTGGTCGAACTAAGATCCCACAAGCTGCCTGGCGCAGCCAAAAAAAAAAACCAGCAAAGAAATAGCAAACGGGGACTTCCCTGGTGGCACAGTGGTGAAGGCTCTGTGCTCACAACGCAAGGGGCCCGGGGTTCAATCCCTGGTCAGGGAACTAGATCCCACGTGCATGCCGCAACTAAGAGTTCGCATGCCACAACTAAGGAGCCCACGTGCCTTAACTAAGGAGCTGGCAAGCTGCAACTGAGGAGCCCACCTGCTGCAATGAAGACCCGGCACAACCAAATAAATGAATATTTTTTTAAAAAAGAAAGAAATAGGAAATGGGGGAGGGCAATTCCTTGGATAAGAAGTTTATGTATCACATTTACATTCTGTAAAAACATCAGCCCACTGGGAGGCATCGGTCCCACTCGCATCCTTTCGCAGATGGACAGCCCCTCGGGCATCCTGGCACTGGCTCCCAGGGGGACAGAGGTGGGATTCTGGGGGATCTAGAGAGCTGAGGGAACCCCTGGTCCTGGCCTCGTGACAGCGATAAACCAACTTCATGGCACCAACTTTCTGTTCCATCTCTGCAGATGGATAGGAGGGGGCCTCCCACACTATCCGCCTGGACCAGGTGCCTCTCCCCTTACGGGTGAGTGACATTCCCAGCTCTGACCCGGCCACGGCCTGCCCTTTGGCCAGGTGGAGGCCCCACCTCCCCACGCCCGAATGCCAGCATCAGTGAGGCTATAATGTTCTTCTGACCTAGACCCAAGTACTCAGTGGATCCCAGCTGCCACCTTTTCCCAGGCCTCTGGCTGCTCCAAGTGTAATACCCACCCACGCATCACCCATGTGTACCTGCCTTAGCTCCCTCTACCTTGAGGGAAAGCCCAGAAAGGTTGTAAGCACTAAAGCAAACCCATACACGCGGAAGAAAAGGAGGCAAGAAGCCTTAATAACCTGCCCAAGATCTGAAGGTGTAGATGCTGTTGGCTTAGCATTGATAAATCATGAGCTCCTAGAAACCAGTAAGAACAAGACCGGAAACCCAATGGAAAAATGAGCAATAGAAATATGTATGTATTTGTACATATCCAAAAGGTACATGGTTATTTATTTCAGCATTGCTTATAATACCGAATGATTAGAAACAACCCAGGCATCCGTTAAGAAGGGACTGATGAAATAAATGATGCTACATCCATTTAACAGAATTCTGTGCGTCCTGTCTGACAGAGCTCTCTGTGGACAGTGGCAAGCTGTCCAAGAGGTAGTACAGCACGTGGTTAAGAACCCAGACTCAGAACAGCCTGCCTGGCTTGGTAATCCAGCTATGTCACTTACTGGCTGTGTGCCCTTGAGCAACTTAGTTACCTTCTGTACTGCCTCTCTTTACTAACTTCTGCCTCAGTTTCCTTAACAGTAAAATAGAGCTAATAATATTGATAATACCTGTCTCATAATGTTCTTATGAAGAGTAAATGAGTTAACGTTTGTAAGACAAGTAGAATAGTGTCTGACCACCATGCTAAGCAAAAAAATCAAGGTACAGAACAGTGTATATTACATGCTACCTTTTGTGTGTATATATATATTTACTGGTATTTGTACAAAGAAACTCTGGAAGGATATGTAACAAATTTACAAACATAATTGGGATTCAGTATAGAAAATAAGAGCAAGGGTTTTCACTGTAAACCTTTTTACACGGTTTTGATTTTTTTAACCATATGAATAAATAAATACCTACTCAAAAGAGTTAAAAAAAATAAATAAGAAAGACGTTTTAGGATCTGTTCCCTGCCAGGAAGCCAAAACCTAGGTGATGATAGGCATTGCCTGAGACAGACCTAAAAAATGAGGACATTTCCCTTTGGAAGGACGAAGGCGATGCTCTATATGATCAAACTACAAAATTATGACCCCATATGAGTAGGAACAAGTGGAATCCCTCCTTCACAAAAGAAATATGCACAGGTGTTTCATGCTCAATAAAATAACCATATTTATTTCATGTTTTAAATTATTAATTTTTTAAATAACACTTTTCTTACAAAGAACTCAAAATGCATATACAGAACTTATAATTTATAACAACAAATTTTCTTAACACTTGCCATACTTCTCAAAGGGTGGAGGGAGGAATATGAGGTAGACAGAAAGGTAAAAAGAGGACGGGGCACTGCAGGTCTGGACATGGGCAATGAGAGTGGGGTCAACAGGCTGCTGGAGGGCCTGGTACCCAGGGAGGGGGCCCAGGAGAAAGCACCCATTCCTGTGACCTCTGGTTTGGGGATGAGGTTCAATTTCCCTCATAAGAGGAAATGTTCAAGGTTTCCTTACAAGGAGCACTGGATCTCTCCACAGCACTGGTGTTTCCTAAGCAGCAAGGCCTCCTGGGTTCCTAAGTTCCTTGGGCTCTACCATGAGGCAGTCATAGACATCTCATCGCTCGTTGACCAGTGAACAGACAAATGGCCAGTGAGCCCGCAGTTCTCCAACAACCAGGCACAAAGCAACAATGATGCGTGAAAACAGAGGAGGTAGAGACGGGTCTTCTTTCCATCTGCCCCGGTGGGATGCATATTTTCTCAGAGGGTGGAAGGAAAGCAGAACCTGACATTTACATTCCTTTTACATCACGTGGTTATAACAGAGAAAGCGCAACAACGTGTGAACTCCTCCAAAGAAAACTAAGACAAAATGAGCCAGGATAGCTCTGCCTTCTTGTTGAAAATCCTGTTTAAAAGAGAGAGAGAGAGAGCAAAAAGAGGTTAAATTTGTTTTTTAAGTGATAAAATAATCCAAAGTTAGAAATTCGGTATTGATATTAATTCAGTCAATGCCACAGACAAGCATCTACGGCTGCTTCATGAAGTGTATGAGTGGAAGAATATCTCAGTCTGTTCCATAATGTCCGTACCCTCCACAGCACCTTGGGAAGTTTTCCTCTGGACGTTTTCCCATCTTCACCATCAGCAAATTGGGGCACTCTTTTCAGGGTTGATTAACCTCTTTCTCTGGCTTCCCAGAGCACTGTCTTAGTCCTTTCAAAGAAGTAAGGGAGTCTGCTTTGGGGTTGGAAGAACAGACTTAGATGGTGAAGATGGGTGAATATGAGCAAAGTTGGAAGTGGTGAAGACCACAGCAGGTTTCTGGAGCTGTAAGTAAATGCCACTGTTTTTATGGGAGTATCAGGAGAAGAAGGCTGGGGGCCAGACAGAAAGGGCTCTCCCTGGCCCTGCCCTCCTCCTGCATTCTGTTCTCAACCCAGCAGCCTCGGGGACTGTTGCGATGCGGCCCCTCTGCTCAGTGCTCTCCAGTGGTTCGGCCGCACTCAAAAGAGCCCTTACAGTGACCTCAAGGCCCTGCCACCCACCTCTCTGACGGTATCTTTATGGCTTTCTGCATTACTCAGCTTCAGCCACCCTGGCCTCCTTGCTATTCTTCAAATATGCCAGACATGCCCCTGCCTCAGTCTTTGCTATTCACCTGCCTCCACTGCTCTCTCCCCAGGTCCATGGACCCTCCCCTACCTCTGTCAAGGTTTTGCTCAGAAGGCACCTTCAGTGAGGCCTTCCCTTAAAATTGCAAATCCCCCAACACTCCTCATGACTATCTGATAAACTATATTCTTTGTTTGTTTGTTTATTGTTTGTCTCCACGAGATCAGGGAAGTTTTCTCTTTTGATCACTGCCATATCTCCAGCACTTAAATGGAGCCTGACACATAGTAGGTGCTCAATAAATATTAGTTGACTGAATGAATGAATGCATGATAAACCATTAGCAGCAGGCTAAGGAATTTAGACTTTGTCCTATCAATAACTGGAAATCATGAAAGAACTTTTTTTCTCCCTTTTATAGTTGATATCAGTTACACGAATTGAATGAATTTCCTTCCAGCAAAGCAGACAAGAAAATGTATAGAGCACTGAGTCAGATGCTCGTATATTTTAATTCCAGTTTTGCCACTTAGTTGCTGAGTAACCTTGGATAGGATATCTAATCTCTCTGAACCTCAAATGCCTCTCCTGAAATACCTATTCCACTAATTCATAGAGTTATTTGGAAAATTAAATGAAACACATAAGAGTATCTCAGAGTACGTGGAAGAAAATGTTTAATAAATGTTCATTTCCCTCTTGTCTTTCTAACAAACTAAGAAATTCCTTATACATTACTGCCAGGGTCCCAGAGAAAACAGATGGCATACTCAAATTAGGAATAATTCAGGGAAGGTCAGATAAAGACACTGTCTACAAAAGTGGGGTGAGGAGGCATAAGGGTAGGCTGGCAACAGCAGAGTTGTTTCCACTCCTAGGCCTGTAGGGACAGGCAGGGGGAAGTTTCTAGAACCCAGGAGCGAGTCCTATGGAGAAAAATTTCAAAGACACATCTAAGATCATAAAAGCAACAGGAAGACTATTTTTTAAATATTATTTATTTGGTTGCACCAGGTCTTAGTTGCGGCTCGCGGGCTCCTTAGTTGCTGCTCGCAGGCTCCTTAGTTGCGGCACGCGGGCTCCTTAGTTGTGGCATGCGAACTCTTAGTTGCAGCATGCGTGTGGGATCTAGTTCCCTGACCAGGGATCGAACCCGGGCCCCCTGCATTGGGAGCATGGAGTCTTAACCACTGCACCACCAGGGAAGTCCCAAGACTAACTATTTTTAAACACACTTTAAATCTAGGAAAATTACATGCTCCAGATTAAAAAAAAAAAAAAAAAAAAAAGACCAGGTCCTTGAACCAGAACCCCTCAAAACTAGATGGCAAAATAGAAGATGTTATTTTGAGAATCAAGGCCTATTTGAAAACACAGAACACTTGCTTAAGTGAAAAGAATAAGAAGTCAAGCTATGTGATAGCTCAAGGACAATCAATTTGGTAGACAAAAATACACCTTGGTGAGCTCTTTGCCGGGGAGTTCCAAGAGCAAGAATAAAACTTTCTTTAAATACATCAAAAGCAGGAAGACATCTGGAGAATCAGTGTGACCACTTGATTAAACAAAGTACAAAAGGTGAATAAATGACTATATGAAAGAAATATACCATGCCAGATTTGAAATCCTGTTATAGTTGCTTGAGGTAAGCCTTAAAGTAGCAGAGTAAATCATGCATTTTACTCTTTAGCATTTTAGAGGCAAACTTAGGAGGAATTTTAAAAATTATTTTAAAAATATTCTGTGGTCTATTTAAAGTGTTCTAAAATGCAATTTTGCAGTACAAGACAAGATTACTTTAAAAGTCTAGGTCAAAGCTAGCTTTGTAAAATGTTGCAAGAAGAGCTAGGGCAGGCATACAGGTAGATATATAGATCAATGGAATGGAATTGAGAGTCCAGAAATAAACCCCAAAATTTATAGTTAGTTGATTTTCAACAAGGGTGCCAAGGCAATTCAGTAGGAAAAAAGTAGTCTTTTCCAGATGGTGCTGTGACAACTGAATACCCATATGCAAAAGAATGAAGATGAACTTTTGTGTGTGTGTGTGTGTGTGTGTGTGTGTGTGTGGTTTTTGTTTTTTTTTTTTGTGGTATGCCGGCCTCTCATTGTTGTGGCCTCTCCCGTTGTGGAGCACAGGCTCCGGACGCGCAGGTTCAGCGGCCATGGCTCACGGGCCCAGCCGCTCCGCGGCATGTGGGATCTTCCCGGACCGGGGCACGAACCCGTGTCCCCTGCATCGGCAGGCGGACTCTCAACCACTGTGCCACCAGGGAAGCCCAAGATGAACTTTTAATTCATACCATATACAAAAAATTAACTCTAAATGGGTCAAAGACCTAAATTTAAGAGCTAAAAGTCAATCCCTTGAAAGAAAACATAGGTATAACTCTTCATGACTTTGGATTAGGCAATGGTTTCTTAGATATGACTCCAAAAGCACTAGGAACAAAAGAAAAATAGACAAATTGAAATTCATCAAAATTTAAAACTTTTGCACTTACATGAACATCAAGAAGGTGAAAGACATAAAAGGAGGTGAAAGACGAACTTCAGAATGGGAGAAAATATTTGCAAATAATATATGTGATAAGGAACTTACATCTAGAATATATAAAGAACTCCGACAACCCAATTTAAAAATGGGCCAAGGATCTGAATAGATATTTCTCCAAAGAGTTACACAGATGACCAATAAGCACATGAAAAGATGCACAACATTAACCATCAGGGAAGTGCAAATCAAACCCACAATGAGATTCTACTTCATACCCACTAGGCTGACTGTAATCAAAAAGACAGTTAACAATAAATTTTGACAAGAATGTGGAGAAACAGGAACCCTTGTACCCTGCTGGTGGGCCACAATGTAAATAGTGCAGCCACTTTGGAAAATGGTCTGGAAGTTCCTCAAAAAGTTAAATATAAAGTTGTCATATGACCCAGCAATTCCACTCCTAGGTATGTACTCAGAAGAACTGAAAACATGCCTACACAAAAACTTCTACACAAATGTTCATAGCATCATTATTTATAATAGTCAAAAAGTGGAAACAACCCAAATGTTCCTCAAGTGATGAATGGATAAACAAAATGTGATATATACATAAAAAGAATATTATTCAGCAATAAAAAGAGATGAAGTACTGATTCATGCTACAACATGGATGAACCTTGAAAAAAATATTGTGTTAAGTGAAAGAAGCCAAACGTAAAGACAACATATTATATTAGTCCCCTTATATGAAATTCCAGAATAGGCAAATCCAGAGAGACAGAACATAGATTGGTGGGGCTAGGGGGGAAAATGGGAGGAAATGAGAAGGGACTACTATTGGATTTGAGGTGTCTTTCTGGAGTGATGAAAATGTTCTAAAATTGATTGTGATGACTGGCTGTACAACTCTATGAATATACTACAAACCATTTATTATACTGTTGAAATGGGTGAACTGTATGTTATGTGAATTTTATTTCTCAATAAAGTTATTATTTTTTAAAAAAGAAAGAAAAGTGTCAATTTATTAAGCTGCAGAGGTAAATTTAAAACATAAGTAAATTACAACTTGAAAGGTAAGGGAAAAACATCATTACCAAAAAAAAGGTAAGGGAGAGAAAGAAAAAAAAAATGGAAGAATGGAAGAGGTGGTTACATGGAGAAGTGACTTACTGATTGGGTTGAGGTAAACTTAGAAAATAGGTGGTTGTGATTTGCCCTACTCTGTTCTCCTCTTCAGAGAAAAAATTAGAAGGAACCAGGAGTATTCAGAGTGTTAGCTAACAAAGAAGCAGAAAAGTTGAACTAAGGACTTGCCCAGAATTCATAAAGCACGGGCATCAGTGAACACTATAGAAGAAGCTGGAGCATGGAAGGGAGGTGGAGAGTATCATGAGTGCCCTGTAATAAATGATACACAGCAAAGAAGTGTTCAACTCCAAATAGTGAAAGGGCAAAGGCCAGAAACAAATTAATATTTTGGCTTCAATAACATCTATTGATCATTTTCTGTGGGTCAGTCTCTATTCCAAGTGATTTACATAGATTATCTCTCTTAATGTTCACAACAGACTACTCTCTGCACCGTGCAGCCAGGCTTCATTCTAAATGTAAATCAGCACATGGCACTCTCCTGCTCTCCCTCCCCAGAAGCTTCCTTTATACTTGGCACAAAACCCAAACACCTTACCCCCGCCGCTAGGACGGAGGCCAACTCCTGGACTTCAACACCCCCGACTCCAGCCAATCTGGCCTCCTTGTTGTTCCTATCCCAAGGGCTTTGCCCTCCCAGTTTCCTCTGTCTGGAACACTTTCCTCCCAGGTATTCCCATGACTCACTCCCTCACTTCCAGTCTCTGCTCAAATATCGCCTCCCCAGAGAGGCCTTCCCTGATGGCCCATCCAAAGTCACTCTCCATCACTCAGTATCCCCTAGAGTCTAGTCATCTGCTTTACTGTTTGTCTCTCCTACATTATGAGTCCTATGACAGCAGGCTCATCTTCCATTCCTGCTCTCTGCTCGGAACTGAGTCTGGCACATAGTAGGAACTCAATAAATGTTTGTTTGAGTGAAATTGGTCTATCAGTGCCTGGAACTGAGTCTGGCACATAACAGGCACTCAGTAAATATTTGTTGGAGTGAAATTGGTCTATCAGTATTTTATTTGTGTTTGTTTCCTTCTTACTTTCAGTAACATTATTGTTGGGACCTTCCATTCTTGTTTGGTCTCAGGGAATGTTTTATTTGAGGGCATGGCTGAGTACTGCCACATTTGGACCAGAGCATAGAAGAGGGCCTGGCACTCCCTGAAGTCAGCATGATGGCAGCAGTAGTGATAAACAAGAAATCACCACAGGTACCTGTCCTGTGATGCGTTTAAGGGGAGGAAGTTGGGCTCTGAGGGGCAGCCACCCCCCTACCACAGAGCCCCACGTGATCATTCTCTAGCTGCTGCCAACTACAGGTTGTTCTGGAGGAAAACTAAGTGGGCTGTGGATTTCATCACCCCTAAGATTTGAAACAGTAATCATTATTCTTTCCTGTTTCCCTTATATCTCTTACAATAATCAGGAGAAACAAAGAAATCAGGGGGAGTTGGGCTTAGATCATAACCTGGTTTGGTTCAAGGAGGATGACCACCATCTAAGGCAAAGGTTCTCCTCCCTGACGGAGTGTTAGATTCACCTGGACTAATCTCTCAAGGTGGGGCCCAGCATCTGTAATTCTTAAAACTTCACAGGTGAATCTAACATGCATCCTAGTTTGAGGGTATGGAGCAAAGTTTCTCACACTTTAATGTGCACTCAAATCCCCTAGGGTGTGTGTAAAACGGTAAATTCTGATTCCAGAGTTGTGGGCTGGGGCCCGAGATTTTGCACATCTGACCAGCTGCCAAATGATGCTGATGCTGCTGGTCCATGGACCACACAGTTTGAGTAGCAAGTGTGACATCTAATACTGGCTTTGACCCAGGTTCACAATTTTCAGATCTAATGCTTGGTAATCCAGTCATCATTAATCTATGTGTTCTGCTAATTCCTAGGCATCCCAGCCACTTGACAGCCATTGTTCTGTTTGTGCTTTCCTCCTCCCTGACAGGCCCTTACTGGGGAAACTGAATTCTCACCTCTTGAACCATTCTATGATCGATGCTGTCCCCAATGTTTCTCAGCTGCCTGGCCAACTTGTGGATTATTTCTTCCTGGTGATGGTTCTGGCCAATGCTATTCTCCATGGGCTGAGAAGGTGGGTTGTGATCTGCATAAGAATTCAGAGAGAAAACTCCATTAATTCTGTAAATCACTCACCACTAGTCACTTAAAACTGTCTTAGACAAGGAGAGGGATGAAATCCCAGCATCATAATGACTATCGAAAAGCAAAGCCTTGCACTGGAATAGATCAACTCTGTCCAGTAGAAATATAATTCAAGCTACATATGAATTTTAAATGTTCTACTGGTAAAATCAGGTAAAAATAATTTTAGTAATATATTTTACTTAGGACAATATATCCAAAGTATTATCACTATAATGCAAAATCAATATAAAATTATTAATATGTTTTATACTCTTTATTATATTTAAGTTTTTAAAATCCGGTGTTTATTTTATACTTAGAGCACATCTCAATCCAGATATCAACTAATTTCTTTGGAAATCCTTGTATTTTGATTTCATGAAATTTACAGTTAAAAAGTAAATTCATATATCCAAGTTGTTCCAAACATACCTAAAACTTCTCCAACAATTAAGAATCAGTTTTTTAAACTTAAATTAATGAAAATTAAATAAAACTTAAAATTCAGTTCCTCAATTGCACTGGCCACATTTCAAGTGCTCTATTATTTTCCAAGTATTGAATTTTTAATATCCAGAAGGAAAAAGTATCTCACTTTATGCTGAAAAGTTGTGTGGATATATACATATCCACACAGAGTTCTGAAAATAAAATTGTAGTCTAAATAACCTAGTGGGGAATTTGGAAAAATCTCATGGTTAATCTTTTTGAAAGAATAATTCCTTCATAAAGCAAATAATAAGCCTCAACATATTGGAACTCTTAAAAATATTGTTGTATTTTGAGAATCCTTCAGTTGCATTTAGGAAAACTTTTAAGCAAATATGCTTCTAAGGCCTTGTAAGTGCTTTTCCACTGCCAGCTATAATGTGGATATTTTATTTTCTCAAATGTTGGTCATCCTTTTATAATCTTGATTTTGTTCACTAAAACTGGAGGTCTAGGGCCTTCTGGTTCAAGACTGAGCGCAAGCACTGACCTCTCCATTTCTCCTAGTCCCAGTCTTCTCCCAAGACCCCACCAAAATGAAAGTATAAAAAAGAGTAAAACCACAACAGTGAAGAGAATGGGAAGCAGGGTCAAGAGCAGATGAGAGGTCTGTGTATGTTTCTAGAAGGCAGAAAGCAGAGAAGACAAGATATGGACAAATGAGCCAGACAGAGAAAGTGCCAAGAACCCACGACAGGAAACCCATTTAGTCCACCAAGACCCTGAAGCTGGGAAGGGGAGACATGCCATTGACTGTAATTCTGATGAGAATCAACTGTACCACTTGGTACCCTTGACAGCCCCAGCCCACTAGACCCATCAGATTTCAGGTAAAAAATCCAGATCACTCTTCTCTAATAGAGGAGAACAAATCTTGTGGAGAAAGCTAAAACTTCTTTATGAATGTTGGTGCCTTGGGTTAAAGGTCTCCTTGTTCTGGCATTTGAGGGACCTGGGGCCAGAAAGCCAGCTTCCCTAACTCATCACCCTAAAGCTCCCCCAACTCAGAGCCCCCATTTGAGTCCCCACTCAGTGAGGAGCCCTGGAGAAGCAGTTAGGCATAGTGGTAAGATTCTGACGCCAGATCATTTGGGTTCAAATGTAAAATCCACTACAGATAAAACTATGTAACCTGGGAAAGTTATTTAATCTCTCTATGCCTCAGTTTCTTCAACTGTAAAATGGGAATGATAATGTATTATTTTATCAATTCTAAGATTTTATAATGCCTCCAAAACAATGTGTTTTATAGTCTATGGCATGTCATAGTCCAACAGCATTGTTTAACTTCTTAGCAGGCAACAAAATTATAGTATATTTTACAATTGATGGAATATTAAACTTAATGAGATACCACAGTAACTACCTTGTAGAGGTGTTATTGAGATGATTAAATGAATTAATATATTTAACCTGTGCAGGACAGCACCTGGAACATGGTGGCTACTGCTACTACCTGGGGAAACAGTCCTACTTACATAACAACAGAAAAAACCCACACCAGCTAACTGGTCAGTATTTCTTTAAAATAACAAAAGATCACCAGGCAACTGAGAAGAACCACAGAATGAAAGAGAAATGCCAGATAAACAACCAAAACAGTCACACTGAAGAAAACAGATATAATTCAAGGAACAGAAGGGAATGTTTGCAAATTCTAATGTATATGTTTAGAGAGAGTTAAGAAAATATTACATTTAGGAAACAAAAGAGAATGCTGTGAAAAAAGAATAAACCTACAACAAAATCTTTCAGATTTAATAATATGATTGCTAAAACTAAAAATACAATTGATGGTCTGAAAAAATAAAGTCAAGGAAATCACTCAGAAAAAAATCAGAAATTTTAAAATATGAGAGAAAAGATAGGTGATATAGAGAACCAATATGGAAAGACCAGCATCTGATTAATGAGTCACAGAGGGACTTCCCTGGTGGTCCAGTGGTTAAGAATCCGCCTTCCAATGCAGGGGACATGGTTCGATCCCTGGCTGGGGAACTAAGATCCCACATGCCACGGGGCAACTAAGTCCACACGCCACAACTACTGAGCCCATGCACTCTAGAGCCCACACGCCACAACTACTGAGCCCATGCGCTCTGGAGCCTGCGCACCACAACTAGAGAGAAGCCCACATGCCACAAAAGAGCCCACACGCCACAACTAAAGATCCCGTATGCCACAATGAAGACCCTGTGTGCCGCAACTAAGACCTGACGCAGCCAAATAAATATTTGAAAAAAAAAATGAGAGTCACAGAAAGAGAGAAATAGAGGGGGGAAATTGTCATAAGACAACTTCCCAGAGCTAAAGGACACCAAACTTCAGATTAGAAAGTCCCACCAAAAAGAAAACCCCACCAAGTTCTCAGGACAACACATGGGGAAATAAAATCCTCACCTCTGGAGCATATCGATATTTCAAAATACCAAGCAGAAGGAGATGCTAAAATTCTCCAAAGAGAAACATGGATTAGTTTGATGACTGATTTCCCATCAATAATGGGTACTAGAATATAGTAGAACAATTAATGCCCTCAAGGATTTTATAAAAAATTATTTTCAACCTAGAAGTCTCTGCCTATCTCATTCTCAATAATTTGTGAGAGGTGAAGAAAGACATTTGCAGACATGCAAGGACTCAAGAAGTTGTTCTCCCATGCACAATTTCTTAGGAAGCCTCTTGAGAAAGTTTTCCAGTAAAACAGAGTATGACTAAACCAAGAAAAAGAATATTTAGCAAAAGGTGGATCCAACAGTGTACCAGACCTAGAGAGTGATGAGATTAGAGCAAGAGAACGGCTCTAAAAGGGAAGTCCCTGAGGAAAGGGAGATTTGGTAGAAGAGATAGCATGGTTGAAAATTTGGGGAAACTTGAAGATATCATAACTACAAATCATGTGAGGAGGGGCAGAGAGGCAGTGAGAAAGTCCAAAACAATAAAAGGTCATACAGGAAGTTTATGGTCCAAAGTGAAGCCAATTAAAATGTGGCTTAGTTTAAACTGAAGGAATTGTTTTATAGTTTCTTCCAAAAGGGTATTCCTCTGTGTTAAACTTTATAGTACTTTACCTGCATCACTAGTGATGAAATAAAATTCATATTTTATGGCAGACAAGAAAAATTTAAACATAAAACTTTTCTTTGCCTGTTTCGGCCTCCTCCTTCCCCTTTAGTGTGTATTGTGAATCTGCGGTAACCAGAACTCCATAGGAGATAACCTTCCTTGTTATTCTTATAAGGGGCCACCATAACCCATGACCCACTACCTGTAGATCTGGGTTATGTAAATTGTCAACAATATGTCATTTAATGTACAGCCTCCTGTCTCAAAAACTTATATAACTGTGCTTTGACCTTTAACAGGCAGAACAGTTCTCAGAGCGTTCTGAGAGGCTGTTCCCGGGTTATAATCCTCAATTTGGATCGAATAAAATTTTCCATTTCTTTCTTAGATCGACCAATTAATTTTTTTTCGTCACTAGGCATAATTTTAAGCAATCACAGCTTTAATCCCCTATTTCATTACTGGGAGGTGATTATTCTCAGGGAAAGTCATTTCAGCACATATGGACTTTTTATTGCTGGTAGTGACCACTCCTGAATCCCAGAGCCTTAAGAGAGTATGAAGAGTATTTGCACAACCTTTTTTTTTTCTTGTTTCTTGAGGTAGGCTTGTATTGCTATAAACTTCCCTCTTAGAACTGCTTTTGCTACATCCCATAGGTTTTGGATCGTCATGTTTTCATTGTCATTTGTCTCTATATTTTTTTATTTCCTCTTTGATTTCTTCAGTGATCTCTTGGTTATTTAGTAACATATTGTTTAGCCTCCATGTGTTTGTGTTTTTAACGTTTTTTTCCCTGTAATTGATTTCTAATCTCATAGTGTTGTGGTCAGAAAAGATGCTTGATATGATTTCAATTTTCTTAAATTTACTGAGGCTTGATTTGTGACCCAAG
>NC_041231.1:71129025-71140072 GCF_002837175.3 Physeter macrocephalus
TTTTGACTATAATCTCTTCAAATATTTTCTCAGGACCTTTCTCTCTCTCTTCTCCTTCTGGGACCCCTATAATGCGAATTTTTTTTAACATCTTTTTTTTTTTTTTTTTTTTTTTTTTGCACGGTACGCAGGCCTCTCACTGCTGTGGTCTCTCCCGCTGCAGAGCACAGGCTCCAGACACGCAGGCTCAGCAGCCATGGCTCACGGGCCTAGCTGCTCCGCGGCATGTGGGATCTTGCCGGACCGGGGCACGAACCCATGTCCCCTGCATCGGCAGGCGGACTCTCAACCACTGCGCCACCAGGGAAGCCCAATGCAAATGTTTTTGCGTTTTATGTTGTCCCAGAGGTCTCTTAGGCTGTCTTCATTTCTTTTCACTCTTTTTTCTTTATTCTGTTCCACGGCAGTGAATTCCACCATTCTGTCTTCCAGGTCAGTTATCCGTTCTTCTGCCTCAGTTATTCTGCTATTGATTCATTCTAGTGTATTTTTCATTTCAGTTATTGTATTGTTCATCTCTGTTTGTTTGTTCTTTAATTCTTCTGGGTCTTTGTTAAACATTTCTTGCATCTTCTCAATCTTTGCCTCCATTCTTTTTCCAAGGTCCTGGATCATCTTCACTATCATTATTCTGAATTCTTTTTCTGGAAGGGTGCCTATCTCCCCTTCATTTAGTTGTTTTTCTGGGGTTTTATCTTTTTCCTTCATCTGGTACATAGCCCTCTCATCTTGTCTATCTTTCTGTGAATTTGGTTTTTGTTCCACAGGCTGCAGGATTGTAGTTCTTCTTTGCACAACGTTTTACCTTTGTAAAATAACAAGTGGACAAGAGGGTATTGGAAGTCTTGGCCTCTCCACATGCTGGACCATCTGCTTCCAGATTGGAAAACACATGTCTCCCTTTTTCAGAAACACACCACCTCAATGGAACTCAAGGCTTTGTCTCATACTCAGTGTGACTTCTTCTTCAAGTCAAGGAAAGTGGCTTCTTTTAGGAGAGCATTAAGCCATTAGCTAATGCTTAAGAGTCAATCATTTTGAACATTTTAATCTTTCAAGTATAAAATCAACAGTAACTGCCCCATCTCAAAGGACACACCCTCTCAGAATCAATTAAACATATTATAGTTGAATGTCCGATTGTTAACAGTACCTAATCTGAATAATAATTTCCAAGAAATGTGCTTACATTTAGCAGGACTACTAGTCAATCTCAGGAAGGCTCAAAGTCTCTTACCAAGGACACGCTGCTCCTTTAAAAAAGGATTACCAGTATCACCCAGGATTGAAGTACAGCAAAAGGGAATTAGTCACGCAATGAGAATGAAAGGAAGTTTGCACGACTGAAGTGTGAATTCGAGCTACCAGACTAGACTTGGCATCAGTAAGTGTAGACTATTCTTCCAAGAGGTGCCCTGATGAAGGAATGAGAGAGAATGGACAGTAGCGAGAGGAAGAGGTGTGTTGAAGGAATTCTCTAAGTTGGGAGTCTTGAGCAGGTTTGCAGGTTGAGGAGAGGAATTAGCTCAGGAGTGATGGAAAATGGAAGGTAGAGTAGGGCAAATTGTTGAGGCGGAGTCCCAGAGGTTTAGGAGAAATGAGAATGAAAACGTGAGGAAGGATAAATTTTGAATGGGGTTGGGGGGTTCTTCCCTTCCTTTGAGATAGGATAGACAGAGAGAAGATGTGATGTTCATGTAAGGAAGACTGCAATAAGGGCTAAGGAGATTAAGGTGTTTACCTCCAATGACATCAGTTTTGTCCATGAAGCAGAGAACTCAACCATCTGCTGAGAAAGAGGGGAATCCTGAAGTGGCTGAAAGTAGTCACCAACAGAAATGGAAAAAAAGAAAACTGAGCAGAGCTAAAGACCACCATCACCCCCCCAAAAAAGAGAAAGAAAATATATGTATATATGACCTTGATGTGCATTCTCTTTCCAGCTGGCAAGAGTCCTAAACTTGGATCTAAAGAAAAGAAGATTTTATCCTATCCTCACATAGGAGAAAGTCTTGACTCAGTTACTTTCTAATTTCCTGTTCTTAGATCCTCTGTGCCTCAGTTTCCTCATTTGTCAAAAGAGACTTTAAGATTATTCTGAATATTAAACAATAATGTTCATGAAGTGCCTGGTATACAATAAGTACTATGTCATATGTCTTAGCTACTACTACTGGACTTGGTGTTAGACTATATTTACATAGACACAATAACGTAAACCAAGATTGTTGGTTTTTAAATTTTAGAATCAACTGATGGAAAAAACATGGAAGAGTTGGTTGTGGCTGGAAGACAGAATGTATATGTTAAAACTCCAGCGAATAAAAATTTAAAAGTACAGTGTGCCTTGGTATTGAGGGGCATTGTTTCCAGAACACTCTCCCCTCCCCTGGCAGATACCAAAATCCGAGGATGCTCAAGTCCTTTATATGAAGTGATGAACCTGGCTGGGTTCAAAAGTAAAGAGCTCTGAGGGCAAGGGTCCCCAGAGCTCCAGGACGCTCCACAGAATAGAGTGGGAGGGTTGAGATGGGGGCAGGGAGAGCCAGGGTCTCAGTGCATTAATTCACCTCAGCCAAGGGTAAGCTCCTAGGTAGGTGGCTTAAATAGTAGGTGAAATATATGGCCCTTTGATCAAAATTGCAACCATATTTCCTGTCATTTCAGTTTCTACTGTTGTTTCAAGAGTATCTCACCTCAAGCCATTTTGAAATGACACCCTAACAATTAACTGACACCCCAGCAAGGATAATTTGACAATTACCTGAGAAAAGGTGAGGGCAACAGTGAGGGCTGAGAGTTCACGCAAAAGGGAAGGTGCCCAGAGAGAAGAAAGGGCAACCGAGTGGGGACACCCTCCAAACGAATATCATCTACGTCAAAATGGGTTTAGGGCCAGCCCTACCTGTGCCAATCAAAAGCATAATGATTTGCAACGATTATTTTACCTGATTAATTGGCACCTGGGGAATACAAAATCTAGTATCTGCAGTAGAAGGAATACAAGTTGGATAAGTTTCAGTAATGGACGTTGGGAGAAATGAAGGAGCTGTAAGGATGCCAACAAGCCTTGGGTATCCCAATTGGGTAGGCAAAGGGGCAGAGAAGGAAGGACCTAGAGATAGGATGCAACAAAAGATTGTGCCCAAAGCAAGTTTTGCATTCTGGAACTCAATAACTATTTGTATTTTGTGTATGTCTGACCAACTAAGTGGCAAAACCCTTGAGCACATGTATCTATTTCATAACTGGAACCTAGCTCAGTGCCCTACACAGATATTGTTGATTATGATTATAAAGTTGCATAAGGGGGTGGAGAGAATGGGACAGAAAAGGGTTGGAGGAAAAATGTTGGCTACCCTGTAAGTTGATCTAAGGACAGCCCTACCTTTTCCTTTGTCGTGAAGACAGCTCTCCTTTCATTTAAAGTTGCAAAAGAGCAATAATAATGCACATTCATATATTTTAAACTCTTGGTATAGAACCTTATCAAAATCCTGGAGACTCTCTCACAATTGGTCGTGGAAGTGTAAATTGGTACAACCTCTGTGGGGGGCAATGTATCTATTTATCAAATTTTACAAATGCAAATGTCCTTGAGGTTATCTATTGTAGCACTGGTTTCAATATTAAGTGTTTGGAAACAACCCAAATGTACATCAATAGGAAACTACTTAAATAAATGATGGTGTATCCACACTATGGAATGTTATGCCACTATAAATAAGAATTAGGAATCTCTGTAAGTATTAATGCAGAGAGATCTCCAGATCATAGTGTTAAGTGAGAAAACAAGTAAAAACAGTGTGTTTAATGTGCTACCTTTGTCTAAAAAGGGAGGGATAATATAAATTTATATTCACAATTGTTCATATTCGCAAAAAGAACCTCTGGAAGGATACCCAAGAATCTAAGAACAGTGGCTACTTATGATAGGAATTGAGCAGATGGGGGACAAGAATGCAGGAGAGACTTTTCACTATATGCCTTTTCTTATTCTTTAGTTTCCCAACCTTGAAAGTGTTTTGTTTTTTTTTTTTTTTAAGAAAACACTTATAGGGCTTCCCTGGTGGCGCAGTGGTTGAGAGTCCGCCTACCGATGCAGGGGACCCGGGTTCGTGCCCCGGTCTGGGAAGATCCCACATGCCGCGCAGCGGCTGGGCCTGTGAGCCATGGCCGCTGAGCCTGCGCGTCCGGAGCCTGTGCTCCGCAACGGGAGAGGCCACAACGAGAGGCCCGCGTACCGCAAAAAAAAAAAAAAAAAAAAGAAAACACTTATATAGCACTTACAATGTGTCAGCCACTGTTGCAAGCCATTTAAAATAAGTAATGCATTACTATTATTATTAACATAAATACTTATTCTCATTTTAATTTTAAAACTATCCCAGAATTGTCATCATTGTACTGAGATTATGCAGAAAAATATCTTTGTTCTTAGGAGACAATATCTGGAATTACTTGGAGATCAAGTTAGTTATGTCTGCAACTTTATCCAAATGGTTTAGCAAAGAAAAACATCTGTGTATGCATTCATGAGTATGTGCCTGTGTGTGTGTATGTGTGTGTGGAGAGAGAGAGAGACAGAAAGCAAATGTGGCCAAAAAAATGGTAAATCCATGTGAAGAGTATATGCATAACCATAGACTTATCTGTGCAACTTTTTTGTAGATTTTAAGTTTTCCAAGGTCAACATTGGAGGGGAAAATTATCTTAGAAAAGTCCTTAAAACTTAAATAAAACATTTCCATTTAGTTTCTACAGAGTCTTTGGACTGGTTTTCAGTGCCCTTAGAATAATCTCAACTTATCTGTCCGTCCTCCTCACTCTTCTTCTTGAACCTTATGCTCTAACTAAACTGTATCTCCATTCGACCAAATCTTACCTGTGAAGCATATCTCAAAAATTACTTTCTCTAAGTTACCTTTTTTGAGTCTTCCAAAATAATGTAATCTCTCACCACTTCGAATATCTATAGCACTTTAAGTTCTATTGGATACATCGTAGTCTAGATTTTGTTACAATCATTGCATGTTTTCATTATGTAAAATGACAGATGATTATGCATATTAGATGTGTGTATTAGCGTACTTACCTATTGGATACACATTGTCTATAACAAGAATTATGGGTTACCATTACTCCCTAAGAACTTGGAATTGAAAGAAAAAAATGTCTTCTGACAACTAAAAGGCAAGATAAATGTGTGTTTAGTGGAAATAGGTGAGATGGACAGTCATTGGAAGGGGAGAGGCTACTAGCTCTCCCTCGAACAAGCCATTCCTTGTGCCTGCAACTTGCACCCTCCTTAACCCCCTCAGGTCTCAGTCTTGGGTTACATCTCAAGGGAGGCCTTCTCTAACCTCCCTAGTAGGTCAAAGCCCCATTACAGCATCTGGACCTCTTCTTAGCACCTATCACATTATATTTAACATTGGTGTGTGTAATTGACTTCTATCTGCCTCCTTTACCAGACTGTCTGCTCCAGGAAGGAAGGGGCTGTTACTGTTTTTGTTCACCATTGTCACCCCAGAACCTAGCACAGTGCCTAGAATATAGTAAGCCCTAGTATTTTTTTTTTATGAATAAAAAAAGTAAATGTGTCCATCTAGAGGAGGAAAGGGAGAGGTGGTGAGCCTTAGAAGCACCAAAAAAAAAAGGCAAAATGAGCATCCAGGCACTCTCAAAGGGAGGAAGAAGCTGAATAACTGGACCCTCTACTGACTTCTACAATTAATATATCCCATTTACACTAGCTATACATATGTGTATGCATACATATATATGTGTGTGTTTATATATATTTTATTTTATTTTAATTTTTTGGCCATGCCACGTGGCTTGTGGGATCTTAGTTCTCTGACCAGGGATTGAACCCGGGCCCCTTGCAGTGGCAGCACAGAGCCCTAACCACTGGACCACCAGGGAATTCCCCTACGTGTGTGTAAATATTTTTAATTCTGCCCTTTCCTATCAATACTTATTATATTTTTAGAGGTGGATGGTTGCTCTGGACTTCCCAAAATCCTACCCACCACCTCAACTTTTCTAAGAACTGTCTTTAATTCCCCATACAAATACTATGGGTTGTTTTTTTTCCCAAAGAGGTATGTTCATACATGTAGTGTAGATGTCCCCAAAGTAACAGAGATAAATTTGGGCTTCAGTGAGTCAGTTTCCAGCCTGCCCAAAGTAACAGAGATAAATGTGGGCTTCAGTGAGGACAAAAGCCACTAAGGGTAGAAAGGGACCTTCTCGATCAGCTTCTTCATTAAGAGTTTTACTTTGGGCAGTACTTGAGCTGTCTTAAATAACCTATCTATCTAATCTATCTCTATCATCTATCTATCTCATCCATCATCCATCCATCCATCCAATCAGGTTCCCAGCAGGAGAGCTTCGCAGGGTCGTCTGCGCGACCTCCCACACCTGGGCGGGCTCCGTGCCCAGCTGTGCTGCTCAGACCCGCTCTCCGGCTGGCAAAGCGCTTGGGGCGGGGCTGGCGGTAGAAGTCACACGGGCGGCTGTGACCAATGGGAAGCGCAGACGGCGCGCGTTGGTCGGAGGCGGTCTCCCGCGCAGGAGGTGGTGTGTCTTGCTGGTTCCCTGCCTCAGAGTAGAGTGAGAGGAAGGGAGGCGGGGCGCCCGGAATATGCCGCCCGGCACCTCCGATGACCCTGGCGTTAGCGTTCTCGACGCCGGAATAACAATTCTATGTCCCTCTCACACCGCACCTCTCAGTCTGCACATCCTCCATTCCTTTAGTGATACCGTAAAATATAAGGGGAGAAAAGCACTGCTTCCTCCTGAGCCTGTCAGGGAAGGAAATTGGGCGCGGGGGAGGTGGATTGTGTCTGCTACCATCTCTAATCGGGGCTTCCCTTGTTCCTGTTCGGGGGTCGTTGAATGCACACTGGTGATGCACCAGTCGAAAATGCCAGGCGCAAGATTTTACATACATAGTAAAACGAGAGCTCTAGGCGAGAAAACAAACAGGTAGATTAGGTTGTTGGCTGTTACTCCTTAACCCGAAGGTAGTAGCATTATTAATTTTTCACCCTGCTTCTGCTTTTGAGGTGAAATTGTAATTAGGAAAGCTTTTGGGGTAAATGTGGCAACCGAGCACAGTGCACCTCAGTTTCGTGAGGGTTCTGTGAGGCTTTAGTATAGTGGGTGTGAGAACATTGGAAAAGGTTTACAATAAAATACAAGCTCTAGAATACTGCACAACTTTATGAATATACTAAAAACCACTGAATTGTGTGCTTTAAAAGTTTGAACCTTATGGTGTATGAATTACATCTCAATTTTAAAAAGCAAAATATACGTTCTAGAAGGTATTCATAGATGACAGTCTCAGGCTTCGAGAAATCATTGTTGACACCTGCCCAGATGAAAATTCGAAATTTTAGTCGATTGAGTTCTTTCTAGAAAATGGATACCATATTTGATATGGTGGCAACCATCTATCAGGAAGCTTGAAATTTCCACTTTCTCAGTGGCATGTAATTCTTTTAAATTGGAGAATAGTTTGAAATTAATTTTAATAATTCCTTTCAGGTGTCTAGCATATTTTTAATCTAAAATCTTTTTTTAAAGTCTAAAACCTCATACATATAACCCTAACACTCTTTAATGCTTTTCAAAACATAACACTTTAATTTTCCGACATTTTGGGACATTTAGGAATCACACCTTTTTTTTTTTTTTTTTTTTTTTGTGGTATGCGGGCCTCCCTCTGTTGTGGCCTCTCCCGTCGCGGAGCACAGGCTCCGGACGCGCAGGCTCAGCGGCCATGGCTCACGGGCCCAGCCGCTCCGCGGCATGTGGGATCCTCCCAGACCGGGGCGCGAACCCGGTTCCCCTGCATCGGCAGGCGGACGCGCAACCACTGCGCCACCAGGGAAGCCCAGGAATCACACCTTTTTGAAAAACAAAATTTCACGTTTATCTTTCCCTCATGTTCCTTCCTATACTGACAAAATCAAGAAGGAACCTAAACTGAATTTTCCCTACCTTAATGCAGACATTTTCAGGTCACGTTTAAACATAAATTTTTATTAAAAGCTAAATTTGATCTATTTCAGTCAATTTGGGATCATCTTAATTATTTGTCACATCAATGATTCAGGGCTAATAGAAACTAAGAGATTTATACCATGAAGCAAAGTCAGTTTTAGATTTTTCTATGTAAGAACTTTGATGAATAGATTTATGACTCACTACTTAATGTTTAATTTTATATCCTCAATATCAAGAAAAATACAAGCTAAGTCGAATATTTAACTTAGTTTAATACAAATAATATCTTACCTGGGTTCCTTGACATGCCTGAACCTGGCTGGGAGCTGACAAGTCGGGTCATGTAAGCCTTCTGAAAACTGTATTTCAACCACAGTGATTTGCAACAATTTGTTACTTTGGGAGAGAGATTCAGAAGTTGTTTAGGTTCACAAACAATGGCATCATGTTTTTTCTTCTTCATGTTTTTTCCCTGTTGAAAAAATATATTTTCAGAGGATTTCCCCCATTTCTTAGTATATATTTGGTATGTTAGATGAATACTGATGTTGTAACACAAGCAGCCTTTATTCCGTATATGAAAAGGTTTTGGATTTGGGTGGAAAATGGAACAAGGTGATCTCTAAGTTCTTTTTCAACTTAAGTAAACATCTTTCCATGTTGTGTGGTCTTTAGATCTGCTACACCACCCTGCGCCCTCATCTCCCAGCAGTTTTTCATCATCTTTTTAACAGCTACATTCCATCAAGGGAACAGTCTAAATTAGTACACACAGAAGAAAAAAGACAAATTAGAAGCCAAAAGAAAAACAGATTTAAAAAAAACCAAAACCTAGGGAATTCCCTAGTGGCGCAGTGGTTAAGAATCTGCCTGCCAATGCAGGGGACACGGGTTCGAGCCCTGGTCCAGAAAGATCCCACATGCTGCGGAGCAACTGGGCCCATGCACCACAGCTACTGAGCCTGCTCTCTAGAGCCTGCAAGCCACAACTACTGAGCCTGTGTGCCACAACTACTGAAGCCTGTGTGCCCTAGGGCCTGCGAGCCACAACTACTGAGCCCGCATGCCACAACTACTGAAGCCTGCGTGCCTACAGCCAACGGGAGAGGCCACAACAGTGAGAGGCCCGCGTACCACACACACACAAAAATAAATAAAAAATAAAAATAAAAATAAAAAAACAAACAAACAACCTAGACATGTGGAGAAGGTTGGAGATGGAATACATTCTTCATCCTATTTTGGTGTGTCTGTGCATGCGTGAGTTTCCTCCCCAGAATGATTCTTGTATTCCCTCTTTAATCCTCCATAAACACATAGTCCATCTCTACAGACACTAATGAAGGCTATTCTCCTGTGCTCACTTCCCCCCTTTTTTTCTAATATTTGTTTTGTTTTGTTTTGTTTTTCCGTACGCGGGCCTCTCTTTGTTGTGGCCTCTCCCGTTGCGGAGCACAGGCTCCGGACGCGCAGGCTCAGCGGCCATGGCTCACCGGCCCAGCCGCTCCGCGGCATGTGGGATCCTCCCGGACCGGGGCACGAACCCGTGTCCCCTGCATCGGCAGGCGGACTCTCACCCACTGCACCACCAGGGAAGCCCTTTTTCTAATATTGAAGCACTAATCCAATAATTTGAAGAATTGAAGATTTTCATTGTCTATTAGTGCACTTAATTACCTTATTCTAAAGGTTGGCCACAGAGTTTCACTTGCTATTTTACCTTGTAAATCTAAGCAGTTACCAGAAAGTAAAGGAATGGATGAGAGGTCAGACCATAAAAAACAACTAAAGAGGTAGCAGGGTAGGTCTTCAAGAGCCTCAGATCAGTACTATCCAAAGAAAATTTGTGAACCACATATGTAATGTTAAGTTTTCTAGTGGCTACATTAAAAAAGTGACAAGGAACAGGTAAAATTAGTTGTAATAATAATTTTTTTATTTAACCAGATGTATCCCTAAATAAATCCCAATGTTATCACTTCAACAGGTAGTCAATATAATTATTAATGAGATATTTTATATTCTCATTAATGTAAGTCTTCAAAATCTGGTACGTATTTTACACTTGCAGCACATCTCAATTCAGACTAGCCACATTTCCGGTGCTCAGTAGCTACATTTGGCCAGTGGCTACTGTATTGGACAGTAAATGCAATAAAGCAGTATTGCAGCTTTAGAGGAAGAAGCAAGAATTGAAAAGAAATGGCTTTGAGAGAAAGACAATAAGCAGCTATCTCAGCTAGAAAAACCAAGGTATGGGAAATCATCAAGTAAAATTCTGATTCATCATTTTTCAAATGTACCACATTTTCCAGTGTAGAATGCTATTACAAATTTTGATTATTGTAATTTGGGCCAGATTAGGGGAGAAGGAGTTGTGGGATGAAGGGTAGTGTGTGCCTGGGCATTTTTAGTGCCTTAGGCTGCCTGACATTTTAATTATACTCATCAGGCAATCGTCTAACCTTAATTTGATCTCTCAAGTAAACTTTCCAATGGGAAAAGGATATCCTCTACAGCAAATGCATCAGAGCCAGATCAGCCCTGGATAAAATTATTAAATTACTAAATGGGCAAAGTTGACAATCAAGATGTAGTTTCGGGGCGAGAGTCTTACCTGAAACAGCTAGCTGACAGCCTTACCCATCAGCACATTGTGAAACTGTCATTTTGTACTGGGTGTTCACATGACATTGCTAGATAACTGAGAATAAAATATCTAACCATGGTCTTTTTTTTAATTAATTAATTTTAAAATTTTGGCTGTGTTGGGTCTTCGTTGCTGTATGCGGGCTTTCTCTAGTTGCAGCGAGTGAAGGCTACTCTTCGTTGCGGTGCGCGGGCTTCTCATTGCGGTGGCTTCTCTTGTTGCAGAGCATGGGCTCTAGGTGCGAAGGCTTCAGTAGTTGTGGCACACAGGCTCAGTAGTTGTGGCTCGAGGGCTGTAGATTGCAGGCTCTGTTGTTGTGGCGCACAGGCTTAGTTGCTCCGCAGCATATGGGATCTTCCTGGACCAGGGCTCCAA
>NC_041231.1:71145165-71166996 GCF_002837175.3 Physeter macrocephalus
GCCGCTCCGCGGCATGTGGGATCCTCCCAGACCGGGGCGCGGACCCGGTTCCCCTGCATCGGCAGGCGGACGCGCAACCACTGCGCCACCAGGGAAGCCCAGGAATCACACCTTTTTGAAAAACAAAATTTCACGTTTATCTTTCCCTCATGTTCCTTCCTATACTGACAAAATCAAGAAGGAACCTAAACTGAATTTTCCCTACCTTAATGCAGACATTTTCAGGTCACGTTTAAACATAAATTTTTATTAAAAGCTAAATTTGATCTATTTCAGTCAATTTGGGATCATCTTAATTATTTGTCACATCAATGATTCAGGGCTAATAGAAACTAAGAGATTTATACCATGAAGCAAAGTCAGTTTTAGATTTTTCTATGTAAGAACTTTGATGAATAGATTTATGACTCACTACTTAATGTTTAATTTTATATCCTCAATATCAAGAAAAATACAAGCTAAGTCGAATATTTAACTTAGTTTAATACAAATAATATCTTACCTGGGTTCCTTGACATGCCTGAACCTGGCTGGGAGCTGACAAGTCGGGTCATGTAAGCCTTCTGAAAACTGTATTTCAACCACAGTGATTTGCAACAATTTGTTACTTTGGGAGAGAGATTCAGAAGTTGTTTAGGTTCACAAACAATGGCATCATGTTTTTTCTTCTTCATGTTTTTTCCCTGTTGAAAAAATATATTTTCAGAGGATTTCCCCCATTTCTTAGTATATATTTGGTATGTTAGATGAATACTGATGTTGTAACACAAGCAGCCTTTATTCCGTATATGAAAAGGTTTTGGATTTGGGTGGAAAATGGAACAAGGTGATCTCTAAGTTCTTTTTCAACTTAAGTAAACATCTTTCCATGTTGTGTGGTCTTTAGATCTGCTACACCACCCTGCGCCCTCATCTCCCAGCAGTTTTTCATCATCTTTTTAACAGCTACATTCCATCAAGGGAACAGTCTAAATTAGTACACACAGAAGAAAAAAGACAAATTAGAAGCCAAAAGAAAAACAGATTTAAAAAAAACCAAAACCTAGGGAATTCCCTAGTGGCGCAGTGGTTAAGAATCTGCCTGCCAATGCAGGGGACACGGGTTCGAGCCCTGGTCCAGAAAGATCCCACATGCTGCGGAGCAACTGGGCCCATGCACCACAGCTACTGAGCCTGCTCTCTAGAGCCTGCAAGCCACAACTACTGAGCCTGTGTGCCACAACTACTGAAGCCTGTGTGCCCTAGGGCCTGCGAGCCACAACTACTGAGCCCGCATGCCACAACTACTGAAGCCTGCGTGCCTACAGCCTATGCTTCGCAACAAGAGAAGCCACCGCAATGAGAAGCCCACGCACCACAACGAAGAGCAGCCCCCACTCACCGCAACTAGAGAAAAGCCTGGGTGCAGCAATGAAGACCCAATGCAGCCAATAAATAAATAAATTTATTTTTAAAAAACAAACAGGGCTTCCCTGGTGGCGCAGTGGTTGAGAATCCGCCTGCCGATGCAGGGGACACGGGTTCGTGCCCCGGTCCGGGAAGATCCCACATGCCGCGGAGCGGCCGGGCCCGTGAGCCATGGCCACTGAGCCTGTGCGTCCGGACCCTGTGCTCCGCAACGGGAGAGGCCACAACAGTGAGAGGCCCGCGTACCACACACACACAAAAATAAATAAAAAATAAAAATAAAAATAAAAAAACAAACAAACAACCTAGACATGTGGAGAAGGTTGGAGATGGAATACATTCTTCATCCTATTTTGGTGTGTCTGTGCATGCGTGAGTTTCCTCCCCAGAATGATTCTTGTATTCCCTCTTTAATCCTCCATAAACACATAGTCCATCTCTACAGACACTAATGAAGGCTATTCTCCTGTGCTCACTTCCCCCCTTTTTTTCTAATATTTGTTTTGTTTTGTTTTGTTTTTCCGTACGCGGGCCTCTCTTTGTTGTGGCCTCTCCCGTTGCGGAGCACAGGCTCCGGACGCGCAGGCTCAGCGGCCATGGCTCACCGGCCCAGCCGCTCCGCGGCATGTGGGATCCTCCCGGACCGGGGCACGAACCCGTGTCCCCTGCATCGGCAGGCGGACTCTCACCCACTGCACCACCAGGGAAGCCCTTTTTCTAATATTGAAGCACTAATCCAATAATTTGAAGAATTGAAGATTTTCATTGTCTATTAGTGCACTTAATTACCTTATTCTAAAGGTTGGCCACAGAGTTTCACTTGCTATTTTACCTTGTAAATCTAAGCAGTTACCAGAAAGTAAAGGAATGGATGAGAGGTCAGACCATAAAAAACAACTAAAGAGGTAGCAGGGTAGGTCTTCAAGAGCCTCAGATCAGTACTATCCAAAGAAAATTTGTGAACCACATATGTAATGTTAAGTTTTCTAGTGGCTACATTAAAAAAGTGACAAGGAACAGGTAAAATTAGTTGTAATAATAATTTTTTTATTTAACCAGATGTATCCCTAAATAAATCCCAATGTTATCACTTCAACAGGTAGTCAATATAATTATTAATGAGATATTTTATATTCTCATTAATGTAAGTCTTCAAAATCTGGTACGTATTTTACACTTGCAGCACATCTCAATTCAGACTAGCCACATTTCCGGTGCTCAGTAGCTACATTTGGCCAGTGGCTACTGTATTGGACAGTAAATGCAATAAAGCAGTATTGCAGCTTTAGATTTTGGTGTGTCTGTGCATGCGTGAGTTTCCTCCCCAGAATGATTCTTGTATTCCCTCTTTAATCCTCCATAAACACATAGTCCATCTCTACAGACACTAATGAAGGCTATTCTCCTGTGCTCACTTCCCCCCTTTTTTTCTAATATTTGTTTTGTTTTGTTTTGTTTTTCCGTACGCGGGCCTCTCTTTGTTGTGGCCTCTCCCGTTGCGGAGCACAGGCTCCGGACGCGCAGGCTCAGCGGCCATGGCTCACCGGCCCAGCCGCTCCGCGGCATGTGGGATCCTCCCGGACCGGGGCACGAACCCGTGTCCCCTGCATCGGCAGGCGGACTCTCACCCACTGCACCACCAGGGAAGCCCTTTTTCTAATATTGAAGCACTAATCCAATAATTTGAAGAATTGAAGATTTTCATTGTCTATTAGTGCACTTAATTACCTTATTCTAAAGGTTGGCCACAGAGTTTCACTTGCTATTTTACCTTGTAAATCTAAGCAGTTACCAGAAAGTAAAGGAATGGATGAGAGGTCAGACCATAAAAAACAACTAAAGAGGTAGCAGGGTAGGTCTTCAAGAGCCTCAGATCAGTACTATCCAAAGAAAATTTGTGAACCACATATGTAATGTTAAGTTTTCTAGTGGCTACATTAAAAAAGTGACAAGGAACAGGTAAAATTAGTTGTAATAATAATTTTTTTATTTAACCAGATGTATCCCTAAATAAATCCCAATGTTATCACTTCAACAGGTAGTCAATATAATTATTAATGAGATATTTTATATTCTCATTAATGTAAGTCTTCAAAATCTGGTACGTATTTTACACTTGCAGCACATCTCAATTCAGACTAGCCACATTTCCGGTGCTCAGTAGCTACATTTGGCCAGTGGCTACTGTATTGGACAGTAAATGCAATAAAGCAGTATTGCAGCTTTAGAGGAAGAAGCAAGAATTGAAAAGAAATGGCTTTGAGAGAAAGACAATAAGCAGCTATCTCAGCTAGAAAAACCAAGGTATGGGAAATCATCAAGTAAAATTCTGATTCATCATTTTTCAAATGTACCACATTTTCCAGTGTAGAATGCTATTACAAATTTTGATTATTGTAATTTGGGCCAGATTAGGGGAGAAGGAGTTGTGGGATGAAGGGTAGTGTGTGCCTGGGCATTTTTAGTGCCTTAGGCTGCCTGACATTTTAATTATACTCATCAGGCAATCGTCTAACCTTAATTTGATCTCTCAAGTAAACTTTCCAATGGGAAAAGGATATCCTCTACAGCAAATGCATCAGAGCCAGATCAGCCCTGGATAAAATTATTAAATTACTAAATGGGCAAAGTTGACAATCAAGATGTAGTTTCGGGGCGAGAGTCTTACCTGAAACAGCTAGCTGACAGCCTTACCCATCAGCACATTGTGAAACTGTCATTTTGTACTGGGTGTTCACATGACATTGCTAGATAACTGAGAATAAAATATCTAACCATGGTCTTTTTTTTAATTAATTAATTTTAAAATTTTGGCTGTGTTGGGTCTTCGTTGCTGTATGCGGGCTTTCTCTAGTTGCAGCGAGTGAAGGCTACTCTTCGTTGCGGTGCGCGGGCTTCTCATTGCGGTGGCTTCTCTTGTTGCAGAGCATGGGCTCTAGGTGCGAAGGCTTCAGTAGTTGTGGCACACAGGCTCAGTAGTTGTGGCTCGAGGGCTGTAGATTGCAGGCTCTGTTGTTGTGGCGCACAGGCTTAGTTGCTCCGCAGCATGTGGGATCTTCCTGGACCAGGGCTCCAACCAGTGTCCCCTGCATTGGCAGGCGGATTCTTAACCACTGCACCACCAGGGAAGTCCCTAACTGTGGTTAGGGACTTATTTTAAAAATTGACATCTTTTAAAATAAATTTATTTGTTTTATTTATTTATTTTTGGCTGCGCTGGGTCTTCGTTGCAGCACTCGGGCTTTTCATTGCGGTGGCTTGTTGCGGAGCACGGGCTCTAGGCGGATGGGGTTCAGTAGTTGTGGCACGTGGTCTCAGTAGTTGTGGCTCGCGGGCTCTAGAGTGCGGGCTCAGTAGTTGTGGCGCACGGGCTTAGTTGCTCCACAGCATGTGGGATCTTCCCAGACCAGGGCTCGAACCTGTGTCCCCTGAATTGGCAGGTGGACTCCCAGCCACTGTGCCACCAGGCAAGTCCCTAACCATGGTCTTTTAAAATAAACAATCGAGGGCTTCAAGGGCTTCCCTGGTGGCGCAGTGGTTGAGAGTCCACCTGCCGATGCAGGGGACACGGGTTCGTGCCCCGGTCTGCGAGGATCCCACATGCCGCGGAGCGGCTGGGCCCGTGAGCCATGGCCGCTGGGCCTGCGCATCCGGAGCCTGTGCTCCGCAACGGGAGAGGCCGCGACAGTGAGAGGCCCACGTACCGCAAAAAATAAATAAATAAAAATAAAATAAACAATTGAGAATGTTGGACTTTATTTTCCCCAAATAGGTTTGTATTTTAATACAATTATTACCAAACAATTCTACAGGATGTTACGAGATATTTATTGAAAAATAATCAATGCTAATTATACAGCCGTGTTTCGGTATCCATGGAGGATTGATTCCAGGATCCCCCTTGGATATCAAATATCATCTGGCTCTTTTTCCAATGTTTTGTTTTTTGTTTTTTCACCACGTCATACTGCCTTATGAATCTGATGCCACTTCATGTTTCTATACTTCCTTTTCATGTACCTTGTACATTCACAAACATTAACTTATTTCCAGGTAGGCGTCACAACTCCAAATAAGCAAGGAGAACAGTTTGTTTGGGCTCCTTGTCAACAAGCAGAAGAAACCTTTCTGAATTTGCCTAGTTCCCATTATTTATCTTATTGTTTATCTGTTTGTTTTTCATTACAAAGTTTCTCAGAGAGCAAAGGTAAGGGGCCAGGACACATGCTTTGGTAAACAGATTTTGTCTTTTTGTCAGTTATTGAAAGTTTGGCGAAAGGAGGAAGTGTGATTTTAGCAAAGTGAAAGAACCTGGAGGTTTTATGTGTTGGCTCAGTGGGTGACTGGAATCTGTTTTGTGAGCCTAAATGTCACTGGTTCAAATCCTAGTTTGAAGAATGTATATTTTGGGGCTTGTCTTTGTGTTTGCTTTTTAAAATGCAGTTGTTGTGGGGTTTTTTTAATATTTATTTATTTATTTATTTGGTTGTGCTGAGTCTTTTAGTTGTGGCAGGTGGGCTCCTTAGTTGTGGAATGCAAAAACTCTTAGTTGCAGCATGCATGTGGGATCTGGTTCCCCTACCGGGATCCAACCCAGGCCCCCTGCATTAGGATTGCAGAGTCTTAACCACTGCACCACCAGGAAAGCCTCAAATGCAATTTATTTAAAACACATGTAAGGGTTAAAAAAAAAAAAAAAAACAAACTTCCCAGTATTCTCAGTATTGGGTTCAAGAATGAGACTTGTGGGGACTTCCCTGGTGGTCCAGTGGTTAAGAATCCACCTTCCAATGAAGGGGATGTGGGTTTGATCCCTGGTAGGGGAACTAAAATCCCACATGCTGCGGGGCAACTAAGCCCGCGGGCCTCAACTACTGAGCCCTCTGAAGCCCACACACTGCAACGAAGAGGCCACGTGCCACAACGAAAGATCCCGCATGTCACAACTAAGACCTGACACAGCCAAATAAATAAATTTTTTTAAAAAAAGAATGAGACTTGTGTGTTTGTAAACAGGGGCACTGTGAGTGGTCAGAGCTGGTACACCAGATTGGAAGGTCAGAGTCTGTTTGTAAACTGATAACAAGAGTAATGGGAGATGAACATGTCATCAGTTTACACACAGCCTCTGCTGAAGCCCGGGCTAACATGTACATTTTCTGACTCCCCATTCTGAACCCCACAGGACTTCTATTTACAGAGGTTTATTTGATTCTTGAATCTCAAGTTGAGCATTCTATTCTATGTACTTTTAAAAAGTCATAGAGGGACTTCCCTGGTGGCACAGTGGTTAAGAATCCGCCTGCCAATGCAGGGGACACAGGTTTGAGCCCTGGTCCGGGAAGATCCCACATGCCGTGGAGCAACTAAGCCCATGGGCCACAACTACTGAGCCTGTGCTCTAGAGCCCGTGCGCCACAACGACTGAAGCCCACGCACCTAGAGCTCATGCTCTGCAACAAGAGAAGCCACTGCAATGAGGAGCCCGCGCACTGCAACCAAGAGTAGTCCCCGCTCTCCACAACTAGAGAAAGCCCACGCAGCAACGAAGACCTAATGCAGCCAAAAATAAATAAATAATAAGAATTTTTTTAAAAAGTCAAAGAATTCTGAGATGAATTGTCTTGGCATGTGGGTGGGAAAGGGAGGGAGTTCGTGCCCCCCAACAAAATCTCAATTGGAAATGTTAATAGATTACTCTCCTGACAGTTATTGGAATTTAACCATTAAGCTTCAAGAAATTGTTTTAGTATCCTTACCTTTCTTCATTCCATTTTACCCCTTTTCTCTAACACTCAAAATACACTCTACTACCGACATGTCCATTACCTTCTAAAAAAAGGATAATATCTAAATAAAATTCCCCAATTATATTACAATGTGGAATGTCTTTCAAAAGTTTTTTAAAGCATTTATTTTTCTTTTTAAAGTAATTTAACCTTAATATTGATATTTTCCCAGGAAACCAAATGGATACATTTGCAAATAGCTCAGTGTGAAGAAAATATATTTCAGCTCTTGGGTAGGACTGGCCTCTAGCTCCAAACTTTTTCTTTAAAAAAATTTTTTAGCACAAAAAAACCCACAGACAGAGGAGACAACACAAAGAAAATGTTTGCCTTAATCACTTATTCTAAGGCAAACACCCTTGTAACTACCACCAGGTCAGAAACAACTTCCCTACCTACCCTTGGAAGCCCCTTCTGTAGTCACTTCCCAATCACAACTGTTTCACCAACAACGGCAGCGAATAAGTAACCATTATCCTAACCTTTACAGTAAACATTTCACTTCCTTTCTCTTACATGGTTTTACCACCCAAATGTTCTCCCATAGAGAGAATAGTTTCCTCCCTACACACATATATACACTTTTTAAAAACTTGAGATATCTTTTGTCTTTTTTTTTTAACTTTACAATTTTTCTCCTGAAGAAAAGAGGCCTTTTGACCTGTAGAGTCTCCCGCAGTCAGGACTTTGCAGATTGCGTGATCACGGTGCAGTTCAACATGTCCCTCTGTTCTCTGTTTCCTACGAATTGGCAGCTGGATCTCAAGTCTAGACCCGATTTAGGTTCGATCCCTGTAGCAGCATTTTAGGTGGTGGTGTGGTCTTCCCTCAGGAGGCACATAATGTCTAGTTTTCTCTCTTTTTATGATCTTAGGAGCTGTTGATGCATAATGCCTATATCTATTAATTCACAGGGGTTTGCAAAAGTGGGATATTCTATCATTTCTTTTTTACTTAATAGTTGAATATTTTGGTGTAGATTCACTTCCCCTTGTCTCCTATTTGGTTACCCAAATAACCAAACTTAACTTTTTTAAGTTCCCTTAGGGGAGAGATCCTGCAATCATCATCTATGTAACTCTCTTGGGGTCCTACACCTTTGGACTGTGGCTATATGTTTGTTGAATTTGCAGATGAAACAATCCCTATAAATGAGACTAAAAGGCATAGTGAAGTTTTATGTAAAGCAGATGTACGTTAATAAAGATTTAGTAGAAAATTCCAGCCACGAGAAACTTAAAATTCTTGCTTCTCTGGTTGATTATGTACTCAAGGTCCAGTCTGTTTCCTGCTGGTCATAAAGCTTTGTGACTTTCATGAAGAGATTGTTAATGAAGGTGAACTGATGAAAGTGAAGTGAAAAAGATTCTTGTGAATCTACTTTGGGTCAATATACAGGGTTCTGGCCCCCCTCTAAAAAGTCAAAAATTAAATAATTTACATCTGTATTTATATTTCATCTATACTTGAGCACAATTTTGGACTTCCAAACAAAAGTGATTATTTTCAAAAAGTCTCATTTGGTATCTCTGCAGTCATCTAGAGATTATACAACCTAAAGCATTTAAAAAATTGTTTTTGCAAATGTAATTATTTTGAGAGAGTTCAAAAATCTTGGGATTTTGGGGTTGTTTTTATATTTACTACATATGAAGTAGTATGCAGAAACGATAATTAGTTTTTATATGATAATTGATAATAGCTATTACTTTTAAAATATTTTCATTCTAAGATAAGTCAAACTTAAAGTAGTTGGTTTGTGTTAACAGCTGATGACATTTAAGGTGCCACCTGGAAGTGCTCAGTTCACCTGGAAGCAGTTAGGTGGAGCTGCCGAGCAAGAACTTTGGGGTCAGATGGCCTGAGTTCTCAGCCCACCAGCACCACTTAGTAGTTTAGTGACCTTAGTTACTTTACTTGTTTATGTCTTGTTTTCCTCATTTGTGAATCTGAGTAGTAAAATCTATCTCCCAGGTGTCAACCAAAAAATAATGCAGGAGGCTGCAGATAAGAAAAGTTTATTTGGGGTCTTAAGAATTGCAGCTGGGGAGACACAGATTTGGGTAACCCTAAAGGAGTGTTCCTGGGAAGAAAAAGAATCAGGGGCTTATAAAGACAAAAAGCCACGAGGTTGTTAAAAGTTGCCTTGCAAGAATTGTGATTGACTCTGACTCGAGTCATACAATATTTGTCCTTAAGGAATCATGAGTTTTTTAAAGGTAAGGGTCCAATAAGTAGACAGACTGTCAGGAGTTTCTGTCAGATGCTCTGGATTACTTCATCAGGTCAAAAGGTCAGATTCCATCCAGACTGGGCATGCCTAAGTCACACTTCCTTAATGGCCTCCTGACTCCATTTTAGAGAGCTCTCTTAGCAATACCAACTTCATTTTGATTTTCCTTTCACACAGGGCTGTTGAGAAATTTAAGTCACATGAAATATTGGGAAAAGTGCTTAGTAATTTTTACTGGTAGTAGATGTTATATTTAAGGAACTTAAATAACACAGTTAATCAAATAAACTGAATTGGCCATTATGACAATTGAAAATTTCAGGCCTCCCAGTTTGACATTAGAGAGGTTTCAGCTCCAGAGACTTCCCTGGTGGTCTGGTGGGTAAGACTCCACACTCCCAATGCAGGGGGCCCAAGTTTGATCCCTGGTTGGGGAATTAGATCTTGCATGCATGCTGCAACTAAGAGTTTGCATGCTATAACACGTATGATCATCATCCCACATGCCACAGCTAAGACCTGGTGCAGACAAAATAAATAAATATTTTAAAAAATAAAAATAAAGAAAGGTTTCAGCTCCAGATACAGCTGAGAGATTCAGATTTTGGAGATGCATTAAATTAGAAATAAAATGGTAAAAATCAGCATACACCTCTACTTTCTGTGACTCTACATTTTTCATACTCCATCTCCTTGATGTCTACCCAAAAAAAGTACCAGGACTGATATGCTATTCATTATATGAGATTAGAGACAAGAATAGAACCATTTAGTCTTAACGACTGATTAAAAGACACAGTAGTTAGACTAATTCTCCAACGTTGGGACCAGATTTTTATATATTACAAATCTGCAGAGAGAAACCCTTCCAGAAAGGAAGAATTTGTTTCAAGAACTGTCTTGCATGAACATCAGAAAAGTTTTTTCTTCCTTTTGACTCAGAGGACGTAACGTTGTACTTTACAGAAATGAAAATAAAGGCATTAGTTTGAATAATTCTCTATATTACTTTGGTTGTAAAGTTTGGATCCTATAACACATGCAAATTGGTTTATATTTAGTTTTACTACTGAACACTGTGACATAGACAATGCTGTGTTCATCAAATCTTTTTTCTTGCTCATTTTCCCTCAGCACACAGGAAGTTATACCTCCTAGCCTTCCTAGAGCCAAGTCAGGTTTGGCCGGGTGACTAGTTCAGGCCAATGAAATGTCAGCAGAAGTGAAAGGTCCACATCCGGAGGAGGCAAAGAAAAGCCCTTGCAGGATTCTCCAGTCTAGCTCTTCTGGCATCCCTGATGTGAAACCTCGTGTTGGGTTGGCAGAGCCAGGTATGGAAGCAACTAGGAATGCTGTGTCACCACGTGAAGGTGAGCTGCCCTGTAGAGTCACCTGACCTACTAGTGACCTACAGGTGACTAGTGCAGCGCCTAGCCCATCCTGATTCAAACTCAGTACTGGATGTTTTACAGTCATTGTAAGTGAAGTAAAAGAATAGAAATGGGGACTGACCCTCTACACCTCTAAGACAAAATTACAATGAACAAATTTATAGCTTCAGTTTTTTAAAGCTGTTGCCCTCAATGAGGCAATTTTACTATACAAGTATCTGGCAACCATTTGCAACCTACTAGAATGAGATATTTTCTTATATTCCTTCCATTTCAAACCTAATCATAATCATTAGCCCCAAATTAGTTTTTAGACTCTTAAGTAATGAAAAAGAAGTTGACTCAACATTTAAGAAATCGTGCTATTATTAACTTAAATGGTTTTCAACAATTTTAAAACAAAATAGTTTGCATAATCAGTATAACTTTTTATTTAACTAGTATAACTTTTTATTTAACTAGTATAACTTTTAAAAGTACAAAAACCAGTAGAAATCATGACAGAAAGAACTGATGCTATTTCTTTCCTTTTACGCTTTATAGGTCATGGACTATACATAGATAATTTTTTGAATGTTGAAATACTTTACTAGTAACACAACCAATTTTCCAATAATTTGCTTCAGGTTGATTAAAAATGTGTAATTCAGCTTTGTTTGCTATACTATGTAGTTTCCTTAAACTCAAGGTTTGAGAAAAACGTGGAGTTTTCCCCCCTCCTCTAGGTCAGAATGCATATCCAGGAGAGGGATTTCCAAGCAAAAGGTGTTTAAGGAACTCCATTATTCTCACTACCTCCTCCCCCCAAACGTATGTAAAGATCCGGGCTCCACAATTTTCTAAAAGCATTGGCTGTCCTGGGGCTGCGCGAGCTTGTTTCACAATTCAGATAACTACTAACTTTTCCGTTTCAGACTTTTAGTAATTGAAAGAGGGTATCCGCAGCTCAGAAATCGATCTACCGTTGCTGTGCAGCGGTGAGAGCGTCCTCCGTGGGACAGTGGGGCGTGTCTGGAAAGAAAAGGAACACCCTGTGGCGCGCTGCCCAGGAAGCTGGTCGGAGCCCGGCCTTCCCGGCGTGCCCCGCGCGCCGAGGGGGGACTCTTAACGTGAAGCGCCGGGTGACTCAGCCGCGTGGCCGCGCGGGCCGGGGCGGGGGTTGGGGGGCGCGCGCCGCTGCGGCCCGGGCAGTCCCAGGGGCGGCTGCTCGCGGCGCCGTGTGCGCGCGCCTCCCGGGCGGATTCGGCCCCCGAGTGCGAGAGCGCGGCGGGGAGCTTCAGGTAAGTGGCGGTACGAGACCGTTCACCTCGAAGACCCGGCGGGCCGAGTGCGGCAGCGGGCCAGGCCCCAGAAAGTGCCTTTGTGTCGGGGGTAGGGGGCCGACTCTTCGGGACGCCGCTCGGGCGGCAGCCCGCCGGGTCGGACCCCCAGTTTGAAAGCCCGCGGGGCTACAGTCATCTCGAGGCACAACGTTGGCAAATGGATTCCAGGCGCCAGTTTCCGTGCTGAGGGTAAAAAGCTTGGTAATCCGGGGAAGAAGGGGGGTCGCCTTGTGTGGAAATCGTCAACAAAGTCGTGAGGACAACTAAAGTATAACTTGACTTTACTGCAGGCCTTTGGTGTTTTTAATCCCAACAGAAGAGAAATGATGAGAGCCCCGGAGTGTTTATTGATAAAACATTTGCAGACGTGTTTTTTCTGGCAGTTAATTGAATTCATTAAAAATTAGGTAGTTGGTCGGACTTCTCGCTCTTTGCAACCCTGCTTCAGTTTTCCTTCTCTGCCACCCACAAATTACTAGCTTTCATCAGTGCCTCTGAGTGCAAAAGAGCTTGGGGAGCCTGAACTGGTAATTTTCTTTTAAATAAAACCTTACTTTTTATAGCGTTCAGTGTTTTCAGGTTTAAAAGCCTAGTTCTGCACTATCAAAAAACAAAAACAAAAAAAAACCTCTTCTATTTTGGAGTTTGTGATTCTTTCTGAAAATTCCTGGATTGATCTGATTTATTTTTAAACGAGAAACCAGTGAACAAATTAACAGGATAAACAGACTGTGAGGAACCGTTTAACCAGTTTATGAAAATGCATTTTCCAGGCCCTTTAATTGTGCCCCTGTTAGCTGTTAAACAACTAGCTGCAGCTGTTACCTGAGAAATTAAGGTTCTTTTTTTTTAATGGTCCCCCAAACAGTGTTGTAGTTATAGCAGTTGAATTTGAAGAATCCGGTTGAAGAACTCCACCCTTAACTCCTCTTCCCCACCCCCCGACCCAAATTCTGGGACAGTAGTCCTCAAACATAAGTTTGCTCCTTAAAAGTACCAACACCCCTCCCAGAAATTTTTTTAATAATTTTTAAAGTGGTTTATACAATTTTTAAAGGTTACTTTCCATTTACAGTTATTACCAAATATTGGCTCTACTCCCCGTGTTGTACAGTACATCCTTGAGCCTTACACCCAATAGTTTGTACCTCCCACTCCCCCAGCCCTATATTGTTCCACCCCCACCCGGTAACCATTTGTTTTTTCTCTGTATCTGTGAGTCTACTTCTTTTTTGTTATATTCACTGGTGTGTTGTATTTTTTTTAGATAACACATGTAAGTGATATCATACAGTATTCATCTTTCTCTGACTTTTCACTTAGCATAATGCACTCCAAGTCCATCCATGTTGCTGCAAATGGCAAAATTTCATTCTTACTTTATGGTTGAGTAGTAGTCCATTGTGTGTGTGTGTGTGTGTGTGTGTGTGTGTATTTTACATCTTCTTTATCCATTCATCTGTTGATGGACAGTTAGGTTGCTTCCATATCTTGGTAATTGTAAATAATGCTGCTGTGAACATTAGGGTACATGTGTCTTTTCCAGTTAGTGATTTTGTTTTTTTCAGATATATAGCCAGGAGTGGAATTGCTGGGTCATATGGTAGTTCTGTTTTAGTTTTTTGAGAAACCTCCATACTGTTTTCCACAGTGGCTGCACCAATTTACATTCCCACCAACAGTGTACGAGGGTTCCTTTTTCTCCACATCCTTGCCAACTTGTTTTATTTGTGTTCTTTTTGATGATAGCTGTTCTGACAGGTGTGAGGTGATATACGTGGTTTTGATTTGTACCTCTCCCAGAAATTTGATTCTAGAGATCAGTGATGGGTTTCCGAGTCTGCATTTTAAGCAAGCACTCCCTCCCTTGGTCTGTTATTGGTGATCCAGGGACCACACTTTGAGAAACACCAAAATAGGGCTGGCCTGAGAATTTTTAGAACTGCCCAACTTCCTTATCCCTTTATTGATTTACTCTCCCCTGCCCCCTAACCAATCATAAGCCAAGAAGATCTGACTCTTTGGAAGGAAACTTTAGAAAAGATAGTGCTTTCTTGGACTCTGACACCAGGGTAGGAAATACTTTCATACATATTATAATATTGCCTTAGAGATGGTCCATGCCTGTTAATCTGTCCTTTTACCTTCTGGGAGCTGCTTCCAGTAGCATCAGCTCATAAGTTATGCCATTAGGCCAAATCTTCCCCCCTCCCAACTAATTTAGTCTCCTTCCCCTTAGAACCAGGACAGCCAGTGCCTTGTATTTCCCATTGCCTTGAGCTCTCAGATTTCCTGGTATGTAGCAGTACCAGTAGCATTTATGAGGGCTTTCAGGTCATCTGAACATTAATTCAGTCATCAGATACCCCAGTAATGCCTGTTTTGTGCAAAGCACTGTAGTAGGCCATTTTAGCAACAACATTGCAAAGATGTCACAGAGTTGCCTTGCTCCCTTGAGGTAGATATGAGGGCTGGATAACCTCTGCTCCCAAAGCTTTTTGTTTCTTAGTTCTTCTTCAAATAGATGTGTAGGGATGAGATGAGAGTTAGACTGTGTGTTTCTGACTTTTTTTTCTGTCTTTGGCTTCTTCTTGGCATCTCATTTTTCCTACTAATCTTTTTCTGTTGATTCACAAAATACCATGTCTTTCCTTCTATAGCCCTGGGCTTTCCAATTATTGTGTCTTCCTCTGCCCCTGAATCTGAACATCCCTACTCCTCCTTGGCTAACTGGAGTAAAATGTTTAGGGAAATTGTTGGCATACTGAATGATTTCTAGTTGGAAGACCCAGAGTCATGGAAATATGAGGCTTAGAGCTATAAGGGAACCTATTACAAATTTATCTATTGCAATCTTCTTGCCTTTTAAGATGAGGAATCTGAGAGATGAGACGGCAGAGTGAGGACTCCTGGCTCCTAGCCCAGTGTTCTTTCCACTAAATCATCTCAAGAAAAATGTTTCAAAAATGGAAGAGGTTTAGAAGAGTTCAGTTATAAAGAAAACTGAGAGACTTTCACATGAGTATAGGAGCAGTATTTGGAAAAATGGAGATTGAAGGAGAGTATGTTCTAACCACATAAATCAGGAAGATTGGGAACACTAAAATATGGAACTCTGAAGCTTGGAATAAGTAGTAATAGAACAAATAAGAGCAAATAGTTATCTTGTAATCCCAAGAAATGTTATGAACTCGGTATTTTTCTTTTAATTCGGTAAAGGTTAAAGTAAGTACATTGGTGAATTTTTATTAAATGTTATTAAATGTTAGATGTTTGAGCAATGTCCAGAATCTTCTGAAGTTGTCGCATAACTGTACTGTTGTCCTTACCCAAGTTATTAGGTATCTCTGTGGGAGACAGAATATAAGACTGATCTAACTGCTAATCTGATTCAATATACTTCTTATGAGAAATGAGATTATTGGAATAGTATATGCATTTCTGGAATCATAGGAAGGAAAGGAGTATGGATGAAAGAAGAGAACCCTTTGCTATTTTTGCTTACAGTCCCCAAAGTGACATTGGTTTTTTGTTTTTTGTTTTTTTTTTAAATAAATTTATTTATTTATTTATTTTTGGTGGCATTGGGTCTTCGTTGCTGCGCCCAGGCTTTCTCTAGTTGCGGCGAGCAGGGGCTACTCTTCGTTGCAGTGCATGGGCTTCTCTTTGTTGCGGAGCACAGGCTCTAGGCGCGCGGGCTTCAGTAGTTGTGGCACATGGGCTCTAGACCACAGGCTCAGTAGTTGTGGCACATGGGCTTAGTTGCTCCGCAGCATGTGGGATCTTCCCAGACCAGGGCTCGAACCCGTGTCCCCTGCATTGGCAGGCAGATTCTTAACCACTGTGCCACCAGGGAAGTCCATCCCAAAGTAGACATTGTTGGATTGTTCTTGTATATTCATGAAAGTAGAATTAGAAAGAGTAAGGACTTAGTAATTAGTAGACATTGTTATGTTCCAGACACTGTGCTAAATGTTTTTACATCCATTGCCTCTAATTATCTCCATTTTATAGCCAAGGAATCTAAGACACAAAGAGCTTAAGTTTGCCCAAAGTCATACACCGTGTAAGTGGCAGAGCCAGCGTTCAAATTTAAACTGACTCCAAAGCCATTACAATTTATGCTCAATAGTGCCCTCATTATACTTCATGGGGAAGTGGTTAAGAATGTGGGCTTTGGAGCCAATTTTAACTGGGTTTAAGTCTTAGCGCCTTCATTAACTAGCTTGGATATTCATCAGTTTCTATGTCTCTGAAAAAGAGGTTGTAATAGTACCCACCTCAGAGAGTTATTAGGATTGGGTTAATTCATGTAAAATGCTTTAATTTGCACCTGACTATTGTGAATTCCCAGGAGATGCTGGCTGTTAACTGGTTTTTTTAAAATATTTTAATTTAAGAAGATATTTTCTTTAGATTCAGATTGTCCTTTCCAGCGTTGAAATAGTAAGGCTTTTATGGTAAGTATAGATATAAATTAAACTTTATCTCTGTTCTTACTATAACATGGGGGCAGGGCTTACTAACATTTTGGAAAGCACTGTAGGGGTGTAGCAGAAAAATCTGTGACATGATTTGGTTAAGAAGATTATTAAAGAAAGTTCACCTTCCTTAGAATAAAACAGCTAATGATCTACACTTCTATGTGAAGATCACAGTCCATACCTTAAAACCATGTAAGATGCCTTCAGTGTGTTTGCCCTAAATCTCTTTTTTTGTGGGAGAGGATAAAATTTAATTTTTGCAGTTGTATCTGTGTATTAGTTTGCTAGGACTGCCCTAACAAAGTACCACAAACTGTGTGGCTTAAACAACAGAAATTTATTTTCCCACAATTCTGGAGGCTGGAAGCCCAAGTTCAAGGCGTTGGCAGGGTTGGTTTCTCTGAGGCCTCTCTCCTTGGCTTGGAGGTGGCTGCCTTCTCCCTGTGTTTTCACATGGTCAGTCTTCCCTCTGTGCCTGTATGTGTCCTCATCTCCTCTACTTAAAAGGACACCAGTTGTATTGTATTAGGGCCCACCCTAATGACTTCATTTAATCTTAATCACCTCTTTAAGACCCTATTTCCAGTCACATTCTGAGGATCTAGGGTAATGGACTTCAACATACGAATTTTGAGGGAAACACAATTTAATTTAGCTCATAACAATCTGTTTAGGGAATTAAATGTCAGGTAATCCATTCCATTGTCCTTACTGTTGAGCACCCTCTGACTTGGGATTCGAGCATCATCCTTTATCCTATGCCTACACACCTGTCCTACCTTCTGCCTGTCCCTTAGAACCATGCTTGCTGTTGAGTACCCTAGGAAGCACACCATGCCTCCACATTAAGCCCTTGTGTTGGATTTAAAGCTACCAAGATTATTCTGTCATCCTATTGAATAATCTGCTTGAGAAACTATTTCATGTTTTTAACCTGAATTCCTAATTTGTCTTATATTCCTAATATTTCTTTTTAATCTAGATGGAAAAATGTCCAGATCTCTTTAGTAATATATCATTTTCTTCTGAAACTTTAAAAAATTTCTTTTAAACTGTTCTAAGCTTTAAAAATACTCCAACATTTTCTTGAAGAGTTCCCTGTTTTTACAGATACATTTTCCTTTCTCATTTTAAAAGTAATTACACATTCATTTTAGAGACTTTGGCATACTCAATAAAACAATTTTTAAAAATCACATATGATAAGCCTACAATTAAGGGAGAATAGTTGTTTATATTTTTAATCTTTTTTTCTGTGACTATATTTATTGTTTCAACCTGCCTTTTTTAAGTCGTTTATCAATACTGTTTCATGCTATTTTAGTTATTACTCTAAAACTTTTTTAGCCTTTCAACGTGGTGAATTATACTGATTTTAGAATGTTAAGTCAACCTTTGCCATATGTATTATCCTTTTTGATGTATCTGGGTTTGATTTTTTAATAATTTGTATAGGATTTTGTGCTTATGAGAAAAAGTCATCTGTAATGCTTTTTGGTAATGTTCTTGTCAAGTTTTGGGTCAGTATTATGCTGGCCTCAGAAAATGAATTGGGATATAGGCCCTCTTTTTCTGTTCTCTGGAAGCGTTTGTATAAGATTGATGTAATTTCTTCCTTAAAGGCGTGGAAGAATTTGCTAGTCAGGCCACTTGGTCCTGAAGTTTTCTTTAAAGGACGGTTTTAATTATGGAGTATGGTTCTGTGTAGTATTTATATATCATCAAAATAATCTATGTCATCTATCTATTTATATATAAATATACACACATATATATTAAGCTGTTTATTGAAGGGAGTTGGTGTATACATTGTGGAGACTGGACTAGGCCATCAGAAACAGCAGGCTGGGACTCTTGGGCAGGAGTTGAAGCTGCATTCCAGTGAAATTTCTTTTTCCTCAGAGAAACCTCAGTTCTGCCCTTAAAGCCTTTCAATTGGTTGGATCAGGCCCACCCACATTATCTGGGATAATCTTCCTTACTTAAACTAAAATGATTAAAGACTTTAATCACATCTACCAAATACCTTCACAGTAACACGTAGATTAGTGTTTGATTGAATGACTAGGACTGTAGCCTTGCAGGTTGCTGTATAAAACTGACCATCACAGCTTCTCTGCAGTCTTGGCAATCTTACTAGTTGTCTAATGCCTTCAAACAGATGGGGGTTTTTTTTGGTTTTTGTTTTCTGTTTTACCCATCCCATTCTGATGGATGCATTATTCCAGGGCATAGGACTTGCCAATGCGTGGAAGTCACGGTGGGTGTGGGGAGGAAGGCAGACTTCAGCTCAGCACAAGAAAAAGAAAATTTTTTTTCCCTTGAGGATCGCTGGCCACCGATAGGGTGAGCTAAGCAAGAGATTCTTTATTTTGGGATATTTTTAGGTAGACTGGACTGAACTAATAGAAGTGTTTTTGTAGTCCTAGATGGAAGGTGATTGGGACCCACATTTTTTTTGAGATTTATGATTGGTAAAATTGTGGGGGGAAATTGAGAGCCCATCATCAGGTTGCCAGCCTTTTAGGACATTAAAAAATATATATCTGACTATCATTTTCTGTCACCATTATGTTGTAAAAGAAAAGACATTTAATATCAGAAAAGAAGTAAAGATTTAATTTAGGTACCAAGAAAGCATTACACTAATATATACCATAATTTTCAATTCACATTTTAATATTTTTGAAATCAGGCTGTATCTTAAAATCATGTATGTATTTAATATAATAGTGCTTTCCTGAAACGCTGTTATTATATTGATGTCTTAGTCAATGTCACGTGTCTTAGAACTGGGATAATAATTGTGTGTGTGCCCGCCCCCGTGTTACATCATCTCCACTGTCCTCATTTTTGCTAAGAGTCGGTGAAAACTTTTGATGCTAATTGATACTGGTCCTTGAACCATCTTCTGACACAGTGATTTTGGATTGTCTCCAGAATTTTCAATGTTTGTTCTATTGCTACAGTACTGATCCATGGATCTGTCCCCTAAGACGTTCCGATCTTTTCTTACTCTACAAAAACTTAGCTCTTTCTTATAAAATGGCCTACTGAGTAATACGTTTAAAATTTTTTTAATTGCACTCCCTTGTACTGCTTAAAGACATTATTGCTAATAGTATATCTCTTGGATATTTCCTGGAAGTTTGCCATTAAGTAATCTTGAACAGCTTGTGTATCTCTTCCTATAGAGGGTTTTAGATAATAGCAAGCAGAAGAGTGCCCTGGACATTAGGGACCTCATATGTTGACTGTCTTCTTCTTAGGAGTCATGAGCTTTGCCTGGTCTGTTATGTACCTTGGATTGTTCCTAGCTTAAAGGTGTCGTTAGACTAACCATAACTAGTTGAATCCATCAAAAGATAGAAGCACCTGTGTGGAAATTACAGGCTTTGATCTACCCTGTTTTTAGGTAATAAAGTTGAAAGTCACAGCAGAATTAGGTAAGGTCTTAATTTGAACTCGGGGGAACTCAGATTGTAAAATCAACCCCTATCTGGAGTTAATTGATTTAGAGGTCATCTCAAAGCAACTATTTAAACAGAAAAGTGCTAGGTGTGCCTGTTACTGGCACAGAAAGGTCTTATGTCCTGGCTCCAGATCTTGGGCTTGAAATCATATCTCCAAACCTGTGAAACTTACGTAGAATTCATGAAGTAAATCAGACCTATAAGGAGAGGTAACACAGCTTAAGGGTAACATGCATTTGACTCTGGAGCCAGAAGCCTGGGTTTTGAAGCCTGGCTGTACTATTTATTAGCTATGTGACTGTGGGAACTTAACCTCTTTCTTCCTCAGTTTCCTCATCTGTAAATAGGGGTAATAATAGTACCTACTTCATAAAAGTTTTTTTTTTTGAGTATTAAGTTAAATAATATAAAGTACTTAGAATAATATGTAGCACATGATATATGTTAAATCAGTGAAGTTTAAGTCCATCTGGACTTAAGATGGAATGTTTGTGGTGATTCGGCATATTGAAGAATCTCAACTGATTAATTTGATTCCAATGTAAAATGTGTTCTTGAGTAACTGGGTTTAGATTTGATTATTAGTTTAAGGATATAAGAAAACTTTGCATTTTGAAAGGGTGTTGTAATATTTAAGAACTTCTTGAGATATACTAGATTCAAAAGTTTACTTTTTTAGGATTTACTAAAGGTTTTTTGAGTACTTAAAGATTTGCTTGGGAGGCAATTAAAGTGCTAAAACAAGAAAAGAGAACATATTAGGATGATAAGTATAGTTTAAAATGTTTGGCAATATCAAACTTAGGATCGTGGTTTTAGGGGATTAAACTATATTTGTCTTATTTTATATTTTAAACTGAGTAGTGAGTAAAAATGTTATTGTTATTTAAGTCTTTTTTTAATAGGTAATTTGATAAAGTTGTAAAGGAAACTGTTTAAAGGCCTTTAGACAGTTATAAATTGAATGTAAGGTCCTAAGTCTTAATTTAAATCCAACTAACTATAATATAGTCTCTTCTGGCACAAAAGCTGTTCTTAGGCATAAGTTATATTGACAAAAAGGTACTAAGGGCGGTAAGTTAGGGATGTCAAGTAGAGAAGACAGGAAAATATATCCAAGTGGTTATAATCTTGTCACTACTGTCCTTGTGCTTTTATCTGCCAGCTTGCTAGCCTGGCCTCAGCAATTCATAGAGGAAAATGAAGGAGAAGGGATGTGGAATCAGAGGCGTTCCTGCCTTTCTGTGGAATTGGAATGCCCTCTTCTCTCCTTTATCTCTTCTCTTGTTACGGCTTTCTTCCAAGGTAGAAATGAGGAAGAGAAGTGGTTCTGGCAACAGATATCTTCAAATGTTATGCCTTGCCCAACTTCTGTAGTTTTTTTGCCTTAAATTCTATTTCCTAGCCTATTAATGTAGTTTCACCAAGTTCTTGGGTATTTCCCTTTTCTCCCCATCCTTTGCGCATTTTTCTGTTGGGTTAGTTTCATGCATTTTCATAAGCCCTTGAATATTGTGATAATAACTCTTTGTAAAAGTCTGTTGCAAATACAATTTTTCAAGTTTTTTTTTTCCTTTATAGGATTCCTTGCCATACAAAGGTTTAAAAAAATTTTTGTAGTCAGATTTGTCTTTCTCTTCTTTTTTAGCTTTTGGGTTTTTTAGTCTTTTTTTTTTTTTTTTTTTTTTTTTTTTTTTTTTTTGCGGTTCGCGGGCCTCTCACTGTTGTGGCC
>NC_041231.1:71167696-71254060 GCF_002837175.3 Physeter macrocephalus
TTTTGCGGTTCGCGGGCCTCTCACTGTTGTGGCCTATCCCGTTACGGGGCACAGGCTCCAGATGCGCAGGTTCAGCGGCCATGGCTCACGCGACCAGCCACTCCGCGGCATGTGGGGTCTTCCCGGACTGGGGCCACGAACCCGCGTCCCCTGCATCGGCAGGCGGACTCTCAACCACTGCGCCACCAGGGAAGCGCAAGGGTTTTTTGGTCTTGATTAAAAAGGCTTCTCTACTCTAAGTTTGTAATCTCCTAGAATATTCTTCAAAAAGAATATTGTTGTGATTCAGTCTCTCATTCATGAGATGAAAGGGTATACCAGATGGGTTGTTCCCAAACATAGCTAGTCCACAGGATCAGCTGAAGAGTTTGTTAAAAATTCACATTCTTGGGACTTCCCCGGCAGTCCAGTGGTTCAGACTCTGCGCTTCCACTGCAGGGGCACGGGTTCGATCCCTGGTCGGGGAACTAAGATCCCACATGAAAAAAAATTCACATTCTCAGATCCACCCTAGACCTACTAAATCAGAATCTCTGGGGAATAGAGCCCAAGAATGTTTTTAATGAGTTCTGCTAGGTGATTCTGATTATCAGCTAGACTTGAGAACCACTGGACAAAATAATCACTAAGGTCTCTTCTGATCCTAAAATATCACTTTTCTGTATTATGTAACTCTTGTGTTTCACATTCTCAACAACTAAGATTGTAAGCTCTTTGAAGGTAGGCAGGACTGTGTCTTAGGTACTACCCTTCTTGCTGTCAACCCCCTGAGATCCTTTCATGCGTAGACAATTCCAATAACCTCTTACTCTTCTAGTCCATCTATGGTTGTATTTATCTTAAAGCAACATGTTGAACATGACATTTCTCTGTGTAAAAACTATGGCTACAAGACAAAGTCCTAACTCTATTTACTTTATAACTCAAGGCCTCGATAAGCTAGCTCCAGCTTGGTTTTCAACCTTATCTTCTAGGGCTGTTGTATACAGCCATCTAAGTTGTGCATTGTACAGCTCCTTAAATGATGGTGTGCATGGGGTTCCCTGAAGTCGTATGGTATGGTGATTCTGATTTCTCCCACCCTTCACTCTAACCTGGTTGCTCTCCCCACAGCCCGCACTCCTTCATATAGTATGAAGCCTGTTCACGCTTACTGTCCTGCTTGTTATACACCATTCACCCTGTCTAAAATGCTCTTTCCTTTTTTCTCTATCAAAGTTCTACCTATTAACATCTAAGAGTGGAGTATTAAACAGCCATTAAAAAGAATGAGGAAGACTTCTAATCACTCCTATGGAGTGAATTTGAGATATATTGTTAAGTAAAAATAGCAAAGTACAGAACTGGATATGGTATTCCATCTTTTGTATAAGAAAAAGAAGAATTAAGAATTTATATGTATATACACACATTATGCTTATTTCTATAAATAGAAACATGAAAGATAAATTAATAAAACTAGTTATCTGTAGGGGATAGGAAAATATTGGAGGGAAAGGGGAAGGGAGAGACACTTCTCTGAGCATTCCGTTTTTGTAACACTAACTTTTGAAGAATGTAAATGTTTTACATATTCAAAAATTAAATTTAAAAATAATGAAAAATAAGCTATAATTGGGTGTTAAAAAATGAACCTAAATTACAGGACATACAGAGAAAAAATAAAAATAAAATAACTTGAACGTAGCACACTGACTGTACACCCCTAGTGGGGTATACTTTAAGGACAAAAAGAATTGACCCCCAAAAGACTTAAACTCAGTAGGTTTATTGTTAGTAATACTAATGTTATAATTTAAAAACTAGTTTATGAACCAAGATTTTCATTGTGAGAGAAAAGATATAGTACTAATATAAAGTAAGTAAAAAAAAACCATAATGTTGGGCTTCCCTGGTGGCGCAGTGGTTGAGAGTCCGCCTGCCGATGCAGGGGACATGGATTCATGCCCCGGTCTGGGAAGATCCCACATGCTGCGGAGCGGCTGGGCCCGTGAGCCATGGCCGCTGAGCCTGCGCGTCCGGAGCCTGTGCTCCGCAATGGGAGAGGCCGCAATGGGAGAGACCACAACAGTGAGTGAGAGGCCTGCGTACGGCAAAAAAAAAAAAAAGAAAAAAGAAAAATCTTGTACAGGAAGTAGCGTCATCAGCCAATAGAATTGGGGTTAAATGACACAGATGAAGGCTTGAAGGGAACCATATTAGCCATGACTGGGACTATTTATTTATTTATTTATTTTGGTTATGCTGGGTCTATTTGGTTGTGGCAGGTGCGCTCCTTAGTTATGGCATGTGGGCTCCTTAGTTTTGGCTCGCAGTTTCCTTAGTTGTGTCATGTGAGTTAGTTGCGGCATGCATGTGGGATCTAATTCCCTGACCAGGGATCGAACCTGGGACCCCTGCATTGGGAGCAAAGAGTCTTAACCACTGTGCCACCAGGGAAGTCCCACCTGGGACAATTTCAACCAAAAATCGGACAATTTGAAAAAAAAAATGATGGTAATGGATTGTTATAATACATTAGATTAAAACAAATCTTTGAGTTCATAATAATACTTGAAGATAAAGGGAGAGTGAAGAAATAGTTCTACTTAACAGAAGAATGCTAGACAATAAATGTAGGCGGAATGATAGAAAGTCATCATTTTGTAGTCCCAAATGTAATAATTGATTCAGGCAAGAATCATCAATAGATGCTAAAACCATTGGGTGAAAAGTTATTGGGAGATAGGGTATTAGATCTCTCTTTACAGTGGATAGACCTATAGTCACCACTTTAACCACATGATCAAACTTACCCCCTGTAGTGGGATAGCCTGGCATTATGTGCCTCTGATGTGATGGCATTTGGAAGGACTCAACTGTCACCTATAAATGTACATATTCTTGTTTAAGAAAATTAAACTCATATCTAATCACGTGGAAACAATCAGATGGAAGTTAGAACTGACCTAGACTTTAAATTTAAAAAAATTTTTATTTTTATTTTATTTTTTAATTGAAGTATAGTCTATTTACAATATTGTGTTAGTTTCAGGTGTACAGCAAAGTGATTCAGTTATATGTTTTTTCAGATTATTTTCCATTACAGTTATTATAAGATACTGAATATAGTTCTGTGTTATATAGTGAATCCTTGTTGCTTATCTATTTTATGTATAGTAGTTTGTATCTGTTAATCCCATACTCCTAATTTATCCTCCCCCCCTTTCCCCTTTGATAGCCATAAGTTTGTTTTCCATGTCTGTGAGTCTGTCTCTGTTTTGTATGTAGGTTCATTCGTATTATTTTTCAAATTCCACATATAAGTGGTATCATAATATTTGTCTTTGGCTTACTTAGTATGATATTCTCTAGGTCTAACCATGTTGCTGCAAATGGCAATATTTCATTCTTTTTTTATGGCTGAATAATATTCCAGTGTATGTGTGTAGATATCTACCAGTCATCTGTTGATGGGCCCTTGGGTAGTTTCCATGTCTTTGCTATTGTAAATAGTGCTGCTGTAAACATTTGGGTGCATGTATCTTTTTGAATTAGCGTTTTTGTCTTTTCTGAATATATGCCCAGGAGTGGATCATATGGTAGCTCTATTTTTAGCATGCAACCTCCATACTGCTTTCCATAGTGGCTGCACTAATTTACATTCTGACCAACAGTGTAGGAGGGTTCCCTTTTCGGACCTAGGCTTTTTAAAAAAGTCAATTTCATGTAAAACAAAACAATCCCCCCCAAATTGCGGGGTGGGGTGGTATAGAATATGCAAGATTAAAAGACTCAGAACAGCCAAATGTAAGGAATGAGCCTTGATTGAATTATGGATACAAAGAAAAAGGTTCTGAAAGAAAATATAAGGCCAACTGAGTAAATTTGATTATGGGTTATATATTAGTATTATGGAATTGTTCATATTCTTAGATATGAAAACGGTACTGTTGTGTTTTTTAAGAGAATGTTCTCAGAATATGCTTGCTAGGGCTCCCCTGGTGGCGCAGTGCTTGAGAGTCCACCTGCTGATGCAGGGGACACAGGTTCGTGCCCCGGTCCGGGAAGATCCCACATGCCGCGGAGCAGCTAGGCCCGTGAGCCATGGCCACTGAGCCTGCGTGTCCGGAGCCTGTGCTCCGCAACGGGAGAGTCCACAACAGTGAGAGGCCCGCGTACCGCAAAAAAAAAAAAAAAAAAAAATGCTTGCTAAAGTAACTGGGTGAAGTGTTGTGATGTCTGTAACTTTAAAGTGATTCAGAAAAAATGTGTGTGGTAGGAGAGCCCAGGCTCACACACAAATGAGGCAGATAATCATTGGTAAGTCTGGCGGATATATAAGACTTTACTGATTGTAATGATTTTTTCCATTTTCCTGTAGATTTGAAAAGTTTCAAAATAAAAAGTTGAGGAGAAAATCTTATCTTTACTTCAGAGCCCAGCTCAGATTTTGTCTCAGATGAAGACTTCCTTTTCCCAACCATACTATCTAGAGGTGATTTTCTCTAACTTTTATGTTTATCTTAAAACCTGAATGCCACATGAGAGCGACCTGAGAAGTTGACTTTTTAAAAAATTATAAATTCCAAGACCCCACTGTAAAGATAGGCCCGAGAATCTGGAACCACTGGTTTGAATCACTTATTCTGTATTTATTACGTAAATTTGCTTATCTTTTTCATATATCCTCACCTAACCAGTTGGAGCTTTAGGGCAAACCCTTGAAAATGTTTGCTCAATCCTTTGTGTCCCTCAGTGCTGGCACAAAGTGCCATGTGCCTTCCACACAGTAGGTGTTTGGAAAATATATGCTGACTGTATATGTTGACTAATTTGTTGATAATCTGAAGAGACTACCAGAAACTTCTCTATAATTTTGAGAGATTTTAAAAAAAGAAACCTAGCTGATAAAAGTGCTTAGTCAGTACAAAAGGTCCATTAGAAAACTGTACAGTTTTTAGTTCTAAAACTACAGGTTTGGTTTACAGAAATAACATGTTTGTTATCAGCAAATGTTTGGAATTAAGAGATAACAGTGGTATCATAATTTTTATTACCTCTGCAAATGGATGTATAAGGATTCTAGTACTTGTTCTCTGTAAAAATACAGATACCCAGAGATACAGAGAGTTGTTGGTATTGGAATTGAGGTGATGGGTAATGTGGAGGCTAGGGGTTAATGCAGGAAAGAAGAAACAAGTAGAGATTTTAAAAATAAGGACTTTGAATGATTTTTGTAAGCTTGAAGCTAGTTTTAAGTATATAAACAGTAATAACAGCTAACTTTTTTCATTGTTTATCATATGCCAGAGATCGCTTTCTTTGAAGTATTTGTAATCCCTAAAACAGTTCTTCCACATAGATACTATTATTATTAATTTATAGATGAGAAAATTGAGTCTCAGAGAAGTTTTTCATGGGCCCAGACTCACACAGCTAGTAAGCAGTGTGGGCTCCAAAGCACTTGCTGGTAATGTGGGAGGCAGGATAGCTTATGAATAAGTGTAGCTTCCCTTAGTTTGAGACATCATGAGGGAATGGCGTGGAAAATGGGAAAACCTTTTATAGCATTAGTTCTTTGAAAAGAAAAAAAGCAAAAGAGAAAGGGGTTAGGGGAAGGGGATTGATCTTTACCAGGGATTAATTATACAATTGCTTAGGCCCACAGGGAGAGTATATAAGAAAGGCATGTGTATGAACCTTGACTGGTATTCAAGAAATGCAATATCATGAGAAGTTATTTTCCTGCACAGAAAAAAGTCTTCTAGCCTATCTTTAAAGTATATAATGTATTTATGTGTATTAAAATAGCTGAAATAAACTTTTTTGAGTTAAAATTTTGATTAAATACTGTCTCTTAATAATAAACAGCAAAGATGCTCTAGTATTAATACATCTAATTATCCACACATTTAAAAAAATATTTCATTGGAATGAATTATGATATTTTTAGGTAAAGCAAATTTTTACTTCCATATAGTAAGAGTTAGAACAAACAAAGCTACATTCTGGGTAATAAACTGGTATGGGGAGTCTGTGTGCAACTGCCATATCCATTAAATTTAATGTTCTATGAAACTTAACACAGTAATTCTAAACTAGTAAAACTGGTGTTAATCATTGCAGAAAAAAGGTAAACGAATAGTTAAGAAATAATTTTAAAGATAGAAGGAAAAATTTCCCTGTTGACAACTTAAAAATACCATTTTAGAAGTTCCAGGTAAATGACATAGAGAAATAATGTCAAGATTGTTAAATTAAAATTATACATTACATTTGCACAGAAGTAAGATTAATCAGTGGAACAGAGTTTAAAAACCAGACCAAGCATAAATTATATGTTAGTATTTGATAAAGGTGACATCTCAGATCAGTGCGGAAAAAAATGGACTCTTCAGAATATATTAAGGCAGTTAGTTGGTTAACCATTTGAATTTTGTTAGATCTGTATACTGTGCTGTATGCCAAAATGAATTCTATATGGGTTAAAGATTAAATGTAAAAAAAAGATATATGAAATCAGTTGAGTAAAATTTGGTACAACCATATAATAAAATCTTGTGTACCATTGAAAATGATTTAAGAGGGACTTCCTGGTGGTGCAGTGGTTAAGAATTGCCTGCCAGTGCAGGAGACACTGCTTCGATCCCTCGTCTGGGGAGATCCCACATGCTGCAGAGCACCTAAGCCCGTGCGCCACAACTACTGAGCCTGCACGCTACAGCCCGCGTGCCACAACTACTGAAGCCCGCACACCTAGAGCCCGTGCTCCGCAACGAGAGAATCCACTGCGATGAGAAGCCCGCACACCGCAATGAAGAGCAGCCCCTGCTCACCACAGCTAGAGAAAGCCCACAGGCAGCAACGAAGACCCAACGCAGCCAAAATTAAATAAGTAAATTGAAAAAAAAAAAAAAAGAAAAGAAAAAGAAAAAAATTAAGAATATAATTGACATACAGCCAAGTTCATGATATGTTAAGAATACCGTATAGTAGTGTTTACAGCAGAATTTCAAATTGTAAAAATAAAAGGAATATATGTATACTTAGGAAAGTTTGGATGAGAAGTTACAGGTAATTTTTGTCTTTTCATTATTTTCTTCCAGGAACAATGAAATGTACAGTACTATCCAAGTGCAGGATTATTGTTTGTTTTTTTTAAATTCTACAGGAGCAAAAGAGCTAAGACAGCTTGAGGACTTCCCTGGTGGTCCAGTGGTTAAGACTCTGCGCTTCCACTTCAAGGGGCGCAGGTTTGATCCTGGGGAACTAAGATGCCACATGCTGCATGGCGTGGCCAAGAAAAAAAGAAAGAAAAAAGACAGCTTGGCAGAAAGGGAAGATATGGTGTGTTCCTGAGGGAAAAATGGAAAGACACAGAAGGCCAAATGCAAATGGAAAGTTAGGCACCTGAGGCAAAAAATAATTCAGAGAATTCTAAAAGCAGTACAGTATGTCATTTCACTGAATCAAAAAGAGAAATGTAGCTGAAATCAGTAGAACTATACAATAGAACATAAAAAGTATATCCAAAAGTGGAGGATGGGTATGATGAGCTTAAAGAGCCAAATAAATGCTAACTCAGAAGTTAGATAAGGGAGATTCACATACTATGTCTCTTGCCCTTGTATAGCACTTAATGCTTTTTGAGGGCTTTTCCATACATCCTCATTGAGACAGGATTGCCTAACTTGGTAGTGGCCAGTGTCATCCCATTTTTATGGATGAAAACACTGAAGCTTGACCTTTTCTTGGTGATGTGGCTTAGTAACAAAGCCAAAGCCAGAACCTGCTTTGCCTCAGCCTAGTGGGTGGTCTTCATCATATCTTGTTGTCATCTTAGACTTCCAGGGAGATAAGAGCAAGTTATGGGAAACATCCAGTGATTCTAGTCAAGCCTGACAAACTTGATGCAAATAAGTCACTGCTATTACCTAATATCTACCCAGCATGGGTTTTCTTCCCTACCCACCCAAATCTTTTAAGGCTCTCACAGGTGAAATTTTGCAAGTGTTGATAAAAATGAATGACTTTTTAAATGACCACATTAAAATGAGCTATCATATTTCACTTATCAAGTTAGCAAAGATGAGGAAGATTGAAACACTGAGTGTTAGCCAGAGTTCTGGAGAATGGATGCTCCATGCTGCCCAAAGGAGTGTAAATTGGTTTATTTATAGAGGGCAATCTGGCGGTACATATCAAAACTTAAGTTATTTACCTTTCTCCATAGCAATTTTATTTCTAGGAGTTTATTCCAAGGAATAAATGGAATAGATGGAGTAGATGCCCAAAGATATATATACATGTATTTTACCACAGCTTTGATTTTTGAAGTTTTTATTTCTATATTGACTGATTTTTTTCATTGAGCATATATTGCAATATAAGCAGTAAAACACTAATGCTGTTTTTATTCATGGAAAAATATAACCATTCTATCACAGGATTCTTGCATTATGACTATAACTCCTGTTTGATAAGAACTGCAGCAACAATGACCCTGGAAACTACTGGTTTTCTCTTTTAATTTCTGACAAGCAATAGAAGGAAGAACTTCTAAAATCAATAATGGATGAAGGCAGGATGGTTTGGGGGAAGCAGCATGATTAGATGAAAAGAATATGGGAAACAAAAGACCTAGATTTGTAATCTATCCTTGCCTCTTAGCTAAAGTTGTGATTTAGGCCAAGCTGCTAACCTTTCTAAAGCTTCTTGTTGTTTGTTTTTCAGCAGTGAAGTGAGGATAATTACAGTCTTTCTCCTAGGGTTGTTTTAGTTTCAAATGAGATTAGATTTGTAAAAGTTCTTTGCAGATTCTGTGGTTTGGGAATAATAATAATCCACTTTATCAAGTGCTGTGTGTGCCCTGCATTGTGCTAAGCACTTTAAATGTGTTGCCTTATTTAATTCTTTTATCAATCCTGGGTAGTTAATGGTTATTATCCTCTCTTACAAGTGAGGGAGTTGAGACACAGACTTAGCCTGCCCAGGGCCACAGTTATAAGAGATAGAGCCATAGTTGGAAGTCATATTTGGGGAGCAGTGTAGCAAGAGGTCTCTAAGAAGTATTCATCTCACCAGTCTGCCAGAGTTCTTTGAGGAAGACAGCAAGTATGGGGGAAGGGAGAACCCAGTGGAAATAACTTACTGACAAACGTCTCTTTTCTTTGCTAAATTATTATGGGTTTGGGGACATACTGTAGGAAAACTGTGAGATTTAGAAATATTATGAATAGATTTTATATGGGCTTAATACTGGAGTGGTATCACTCAGTATTTTTAGAAATAATCTAGAAAAAGGAAAACCAGAAAGCCTTAAACAGTCAGAAAACAGAATTTCTTCTGAGATTAGAACATTAGGGGTACACATGCAAAGGGAGTGAATAGAAAAGCTTCAGTGGAGTTGGTTTAAAAAATACATATACCCAGAGTACATTTTGAAGATGGCAGTCTGTTAGCTATCAGTTAATAATATCCTAGGAGATCTAGACATTTTAGATTGTATCTATCACCTCTATTGTCTCTCCCCTCACCTTCACCCCTTTTAACCTTCTATTCGCAGAGATGCTGGGTATCATCACCAGAGAGCATACATGTGAAGCAAAACTGGAAAAACTGTTCACCTTTAATAAAACACGCTAGCAGGGTTCTCATTACTGTGAATTAAGAAAACACAGTGGAACTAGACTAAAGTCAATGATAAGCAATTAAACTAGTTAAAGAAATGTAGTGGTTTTCACATAAGAACAGCCTGAAAGGACTAGGATTTGTCAGTCTGGAATGAAGGTTTGGCAAAGATATAATTACTTTCTAAATTAAAGTGTGGAGTATAGATGAAGGGTAGATTGGTTCATTTACCAAATTCTGTGGCATCCTACCTCATCTTTACCTCCTGGCTTTTACACAGAAAGGAGACATGGCCCTGAAGTATAAAAGGATCCTACCTTTTAGAAGATCATACCCTTGTGTCATTAACAGTGTGAAAGCATTATGCTTTTGAGATACATCCTGTGTTAAGTTTGCCCCCACCCTCATTCCAACGAGATTTTCAAAATCTGAGTAGTTCAATTGCAAGATACTGAACTTAATTAACTACAGATTACATTTCCATTATCTTGTTTTCTTCATAAATAATTGATTAGAAGAAATCACAAGTGAAAAGAAGAAAATACATAGACTTATTATCTAGATTATTTTGGATTAATACTTGAGACGATTATGTTCTAGGGAGAAACCAGCATGTCATTTTTTAGGTACAAAGAATATGTGGAGAAAATCCCACTATCAGAGATTGTATGCAGATCTTCCAAGGTGGGGAAATTATGGTGCTAAATGGTTTTGCTCTTCCAGGTCAGCAAAAATAAGACTTAACAAAATAGGGGCCTTCACGGGAGGCTTATGAAATGAATAATAAAATGTATATTTGTGTAGCTCTTTAGAGTTTAAAAATGCTTTCACGTACTGTGCGGAAGTGATGCTTCAGCTGGCTTGCTGGGTATTAAGCTTGTTTTGCTTCACAGCTATATAGTCTGAGTTCCATTATTAATATATTTCTAACTCTTAGTTCTTTTCTGAAGCAGTCTCTTCAGTGACTGTTAGGTGTACCAGGGGTGTGTCATGATCCTTTGGTTCCTGTAGTTGTACATTGCTGTGACTTTTAGATCTGTGTTGGTCACAAATAGTTTTGTAGCAATAGAGAACTATATTGTTCAAGTGCTTTGCTTATTTCTTTCTTTCTTTGCTTTATTATTTTTTTTTTCTTAGATCTGTTCTGAGGACCAAGATTCAATTGGGGGATGGTTACAGAAATGAACCATGGTAGGCAATAAAAATATACATTCAAAGTTGAATAAAACATCCATCCTGCTCTGGTATATGTTGAAGAATTTGGTGTCGGTCAGTTTACTTCTTAGGTTTCACAGATCAAGAGAGTTTTCTTCTGTCATTCTAGGATTGTAGAAAAATTAGTTTATAGGGGACTTTGGTAAATGATGGGTTAGGTGATTTCTTAAAGTGTGTGCCTTTAAGCATTAATCCTGAGACGGTTTCTTGAAAAAAGGAGTTTTGAAGCAAAATTCTTTTGGGAAAACTGCAAATTGAGTCCTCTCCTGGAATTTCATGGTACACTCTGATCCTGTTCATTGAAACATTGTTTGTAATAGTTGTTAGAAACAATAAAAATTCAAAGATAGAGTAGAATCATAGAATATTATATAGAAGTTAAAAAGGAATGAACTAGATAGATATGTCTTCCAATATGGGTGGATTTTTAGAAGGTTAATTTAGAAAAACATATTGCATAATGAGAATGATGTATATAGTTTGTATGTTTTTTTAAAACTGTATGCGTTTATAGTATGCCTGTGTAGCATAAAAGCATTTTTTAAAGTCTAAAAGGCTTCATACCAAGCAGGTCATGATATAGTTACTTGGAGAAGTGACTGGGATTGAGTATGATGGATCAGTGTCCTTTCTTGCCTTATCTATCAGGTTTGAATTTTTTTAGAAGGGAAATATTCATGTATTATTTATAATAAAATTAACAAGCATTTTATTTGTATTTAGTTAAGTGCTCAGCAGGTTACTTTCCTTTTTCCTCATTGGAGATATCTACCCTGCTAATTTCCAAGTACATCTTTCTATTTACTAATTCATCGTATATAAGTTAAACTGAATTTTGAGCCCTGGTTTTATAGACTAGGAAGAAAATGTTTTCATTATAGTCTATTACAATGAAACTTTTTCACACATTATAAGGAATAAGTGAAGTAACTTATAAATGAAAGTAACTTTCACACATTATAAGGAATAAATGAATAACAGAGTTATCAAGTTCCTTAAATAATCTAGTCTGTGCAAATTCTTAAGAAATCAGCGTATTAAAATTTATTTTGTTTTGGTCCACGAGATCTTTTGGAGAGCAACAAAGAGAAGTTTGAACTTAGTTCTTGAGTGGCTAGTGAAGAATTGAGAAGCAGCTCAAGTAGATAGAGTGAAACATAGTTCAAAACCAGTTAAGCTTAAAGAAGCAGACCCCCTTTTGGCCTTTCCAGTGTTAGTAATGCTTTTTCCAGTTTCATGGATCTTCTTTATCCTGTTCTCCAGACTTGATTTTGACTTTGACATCTTCTGAATCAAACTTGAAGGCAGTGGTGGTTCTATTTGACTTCACCAGTTGCTGGGGATCAATTTTAAGGGGCTGAATTTTTTGTGTAAATATGTAAATATGTTTTTCTTTAAGAAAGGGTAATCCTGAAAAAGCTGTAGCCACATTATCAGGTTTTCCAACAGAACATTCACTTTATTTCCTCAATTTGCCTTATGTTGTAAGAGCTGTTATCTGAAAATTCAAGATTTCATCCACTGTGAAAGTATCTCTTCTTTAAAATTATGTTTTCAGGCATATGTATTGGCTCCTTTTTTCAAAGGGGCCACTTTTATACTTTGTGCAAGTTAAAACAGGGACTAAATGATCAATTTTATAATACAGGTTATGAAGTGATTCAAAATTTAATGCACATTACAAGTGTTTATTGGCACCTCTACATGCTTGCATGTCAGGAAATTCAGAGTATTAAAACATGTTGCTGATCTTAGTGACATAACTTCATCCTAAACAGTGTTATCATGCAGTCCTTATGCATAAAAATTGCTAGTGATATGATTCTTCCACCAGAACACCAAGTGGACCTCAGTACTGTATAAACTGTGAAAGTGCTTAAGTAGGGTGAATTTCAGGCATTTTTGTCAGCAGTTGGGCAGCCCCTGTGGAAGGAAGGGCTGCTGGGCAGAGTGTCATTACCTAGAAGAAAGGGGTAAGGCCTTCTGCTCAGGGCCCCCCCACCATTCTGCCTAATCAACAAATGCCTCACAGTGGCAGTCACTCAGGAGGTGGTGTTCACAGTGGATGTGCACTGCTGGGGAGAGTTAGCCTTATAGCCGGTATAAGGTATAATTTGAGGTGGTATCAAATCTCGGTATTACTTTGAGGTGGGGGTTGAGGGTGGAGCATAAGGGAGAGAAAGTGAAAGAGAGAACTTATAAAGGAGAACTTGAGCACTGTAAGTAAATTTTTTTTTTCTTTTTAAGTGCAGGTGACTTCTGGTTTCTGACTCTCATATGAGCATTATAGTTGTGATTCTCATTTCTTAGTGCTTAATTGTTGCAGGAATGTATGTGTCTCAGTTTTTAAAACCATATGGGCTGGTTTTCTTTAACTGACAAATTGAACTCTTTGCCCCCTATGTGTCTCTGTGGATAAACACCACCAAATTATTTTACCATCATTTAATATGCAGAATTGAACGTGAATGTGGCCAAAGTCAGTGGATTTGATGTCTGTTTATGAATAAAGCTTAAAATTATTCCCTAGTAACAAGTTTATCAGCGTTCTTAGTGATTTGGTAAAGACAATTTAAATCAGCCCAATTCCTCCCAATATAAAATCACAGAAATGTTTTAAGATGTCATTTCTTCTCAGAATAAGAATGAGAGCTGTCTGTCAGTCCTCTAGTTAGGAGAAAGTTCTAAATCATGCATATCCCTGTCTTCCAGGATTTCTCTCTGATCAAGCAGACAGTTCAGGATACACAGTCCAAGGATGAATGTTCACCGTGGCACTGAGAGTGACAGGTTACTGTGGCAGGAGGCCAGCTGCCTGATGGATGAAGCCTCAGCTGCAGCCCAAGAAAAAGAAGCAAATAGCCCGGCTTCTTCTGGTCTTCAAAATCTTACTTATCCGCTAGGTCCCAGGAATGATGGTACGATGATTAGATCTTGACTTAATGTGGAGGGCTTTCTGACACCTCAACACCTATTCTGCCCAGAAGGCATAAATGTTCTTAATAAATAAAATATCCAGTTAATTAGCTTCGCTTATATACCACAATTATATAAAGCTGACTATCACAAAAAACCTCCACTTATTTAATCAGTTTAGTATATCTAACTTGGTAATGGTATAAGAAAAATAGTCTCAGGTTTGGAGTCAGAAGACAGATTCACATTCTAGCTCTGCTGCTTATCAGCTGTAACCATGGGTGAGATCCTTAATCTTTCTGAGCCCTGCTTTCTTAATCTAGAAAACAAGGTTGTTAATAATTCTTCTTACCTCACAAGGCTAGAAGACTGTTGAGTTAATGGATGTGAAGGCTCTTGGTAAATTGTCAGGTTCTTTTTAACTTTTAATAAAAACAATAGCAACAATAATAATAGCAATTACCATTTATTGAGCACTCACTGTGCTAGAAACTTTACTTTTTTTAGATCAAGGGTGGCAAACTGGTCAAATCTGAACCACTGCCTGTTTTTGTAAATAAAAATTTGAAACACAGCCATCATGCCCATTTGTTTACATACTGTCTATATGGCTGCTTTCCTGCTATAGTGGTAGAGACTGTGACCGACAAAGCTCAAAATATTTACTTTTTAGCCCTTCACAGAAAGTTTGCTGATCCCTGCTTAGATTAATCCTCCTGTTACAGATGAGGAACCTGAGGCTTCAAAAGCTTAGGCATAACTTGCTCGGGTTCACACTGCCAGGAGGTAGGGGACTGGGTGGGATTTAAACCTCTGTCTTTCCAGCCAGTGTTCGCTGTTATTTTATAATATCAACGGACAAAAAAGCAGAGTGTGACTGCCACCCTAGAGTGCCCCATTATGGAGAATTTATGCAATGAGTCTCTTTTCCTACTCACCCATTTAAGCAGGGTGGAACCTGAGGCATCCTTCAGGAATCAGCCCAATTTAATTGCGTCATAGCTGGGGGAAAATGAAGTGTTCTAAAGAACTGAATAAGTTAGGTGCCTACTTTCATTTTTAAGAATAGCACTTCGAGTGTTGAAAGCCTGTCTTGGTGATTAAAGCGTTTCTTACTACAAACTTGCCCATGGATTGTATGGAAACTTAGCTCTTTGTAAGTTGAAAATTTATCAGAAGCTCTAGGATATGATCCCTAAACAGGTTTTTGGTCTAGATTTTGGTTTCCTTTTCTCTAGAAGCAAATGGGGAAAAAATTGAGTGTACTCTAGCTAACAATGAATTATTATATACAAACTTAAAATACATGAAGGGCGGGAGTGAGACATTAAGTTGTATCTATAACATTTTATTTCTTTCCAATGTAGGAAGATGTTAGCTAGTCAAATCTAGGTGATGTATACATATTGTATTAACTCTGCTTTGGTATATTTGAAATTTTTCATTAAATAAAAAAAATTATTTTAATATATTAGGAGAACTCCCTATTTAAAAGAATCTTCTAAAAAAAAAAGTACAGCTATATAATAAAAACAGCAAACATCAATTTAAAAAAAAAAGAATCTTCTGGTAATCCTTTTGAAAATACTTTCCCCTGATTCTCTTCTGTATACATCCAGATTTCATATATTTAGTTTTAAGCCTTTTTACATGATGTGGTATTAATACATTTTTAAGTGCTCTCACATACTTTATTTCAGTTGATAGTCAACCAATCCTGTGAGGTAGGTGGAATGAACATTATTTTCATTTTACAGATGATGAATCAGGTTTAGAAAAATCAAATAAATTACTTAAAGAAAATGGCTCTTTGGTGATACTAGGACAAAAACTCAGATTCCATGAATGAATCCTAATCTAAGACCATCTGCACCAGAACTTTTCTGTTGAGAGCAAGACCTGCCTGTTCAAAAAACGGTGTTGGTAATGTTAGGATTCTCCTATGCATAGTGAAAATGCATTTTTCAGTGAATTTCTAGGAAAAGTGACAATTAGAGATTATCACTATCCTTCCTGGAAAATAACATTTAGAAACGTTTTTTAAGAATGTGGAAAACAAATAGTTTTGGCTAACAGAGTTATCAAGTTCCTTAAATAAAACACAGGAAATATGAGTGTTATTTAGAGATAGAAGTGAAAACGGAAATAAAAAAGCGACACCTCTGTGAAACAAGACTAGGGAAGGTTAAGCAGTGTGGCAGAGGATTGCTTGTTTTCCACAGAAATGCTTCTCTAGTGTTTAATTATTTTTAACCATGTGTGTAGTTTACTTTAAAATTGTTTAATCATTCTATTTTAAAGTGTAGGCATTACTGCCTTCATTCTCCCCTCCCCAGCACGCACGCACACGCACGCGCGCACACACACACACACACACACGAAAAAGTTCAGGGGGATCCAGTATGAGTCTCTAGTTTGTGTTTTTTCTTTACGTGTTTTAGGCAAGAGTTTTTGCGTAAGGATACTTAAAGTTTGGGTTTTTTCGTTTGTGTAATGGTTTTTGTTCTTGTTTTTTTTTAAAGAGGACAAGGTTTATTTTTCCCCAGGGCTTTTTGCTGTCAAGTTATTTTGGTTTGTTTGTATGATCTTTTAGACCTTCCACTTGACTCTGCCTCTCAGCCAGCAAATCTTCAGTTCCCTCACATGATGCCACTTCCTGAAGACATCAAAGGCTCTTGCTTCCAAAGTGGGAATAAACGGAACCATGAACCCTTCATCGCTCCAGAACGATTTGGAAACAGCACTGTGGGCTTTGGCAGTAACGTTCATTCGCAGGCACCAGAGAAAGTGACACTTCTCGTAGATGGCACACGTTTTGTTGTCAATCCACAAATTTTCACTGCTCATCCGGATACCATGTTGGGAAGGTAATTGATAATAATTTCCTTCCAAATTCACTCTGTTCTCTGTGAATGGAAATACCTGCTGTTTGCCTTGCATTAGATTTGAGAATAAAAACATTTCATTGCTTATTTTTCTACCTTCATACTTTTGCGAGACAGAGGACATAAAAACTTTATATGTGTTGGTTATTTTGGGGGGTGGGTACTTTCATTTACAAAGCCAGTATAGTGAAATGAGCCCCCCTACAAAAGGGAGTGCAAAAGGTCCAAATGGTGTCAATTTCTAATGCCTCCACTACTATTCAAGTTTTCTGAAACTGGATCTTTGTATCTGGCTGTTTTGTTTGACGATTGCTCTCTTTATTCTTCGTGTTCCTTCCTCTGTGTTGCTTCATTCAGACTATAGTCTTACCCTCCCCTCACCATCTCCTGCCTCCAGCTTTTTAGGGTTAGAGTTTAGGAATGGAAGGAGTCTACTGAGGAGAGGAGCGCTGTCCAGGAAGTACTTTTAGAGCCTGGGCTGGGAGTTAGATCTCTTTCTGGCCAACTGTAGACCTTAACATGAAGAGCAGATTGGGATAAGAGAAAAATAATTTGATTGTATACACACACAAACATTTGGCTTTTGAGGATTTCATCTCGTACTTGAAAGTGGATCTAACCTCACTCCGACTTTGAACTAATTTGAACTGAATTAGAAATCAGAATGGACCACACTAACTTGCTGAATTTTAGGCTAAGTGGAATCTACCTGTTCAAATATGTGTGTACTTAAACATATACATACAAATTCATGATGAACCTTTTTTTTTTTTTTCTTTTTTTTTGTGGTACGCGGGCCTCTCACTGTTGTGGCCTCTCCCGTTGCGGAGCACAGGCTCCGGATGCGCAGGCTCAGCGGCCATGGCTCACAGGCCTAGCCGCTCCACGGCATGTGGGATCCTCCCAGACCGGGGCACGAACCCGTGTCCCCTGCATCGGCAGGCGGACTCTCAACCACTGCGCCACCAGGGAAGCCCCATGATGAACCATTTTTAACCAGAGCCAAAGCTATGTATTTCTCAAACATCTGAATTAGATTAAGATAGAACATTAAAACATTTTCTAAATTGGCCCTATATCAGACTTGACTTCATGTCCTCAGTCTTGGTATCGCCACCATTTCCCCCCAGGCCCTTCCAAAAAGGCATTCCTCAGGGTAGGCTGTCTGTCTGAAGTAGGCTGCCTCCAAAAGTAGCGCTCAAGAAAAGAAAAGCAAGCATTTTCTGGGTAATAGACCCCTTTATCTACATGGTTCATCAGCTGAGTCAGCCGAGGTCATGAATTCTGAGTTTCTTAGGTTTGTTCTGTCCTGTGGCTACGTAAAGTATTCATAAGCCTAGCCAGTGAGCTTACAAATGTGGGCCACTGGTCACAAGGGGGACAAACTAAGAAGCTGAGAATGGATTAATGCAGATCCATGCCACTACTGGATGAATGACTCTGAGGGGGGATTATATTTATGGCATGTTGTTCACTATTTTGATTCATAGCTGTCTCGGCTACACTTCAACCGGAACATTCCAGAAAAATGTCAGCATCCTTTGAAGACTACTTTTATCTAAATGGATCTCTTATGTATGGTGTAGTGATTTGGAAAGCATGTGAGTCTTTTTCAGACCTTGGAAAACAGTTCAGGGTGGAGGATAACAGTTTTGAACAGTTGGACAGCAGGGCTTCCCAACAGGTTAAGGAAGGAAAAGGCAGTGAGTCCACAGTGGGCCAGCTGAAGATACCGGCACCTGCCCTGTCCTGGCTTCTCCTTCCACAGCTCCTACACAGACGTGCAGCAGGAGTAGTAGAAGTCATGGGGCCAGTTTTACTGGAGGGGATCTGAGAGAGAGAGGAAGGATGGGAAAAGATGAATATAAAAGCAAGACTTCCTCCCTGTGCCCTCATGAGCTCTGAATTCATGCCCAGAGCAGGCCTGCCTCTCTGAAATATGTCAAATTGCTGATGATCCTAATACCTACGCTCCTTTTCTACTTGACCTGAAATTCCCATCATTAGTTACTCCTTGGATTGACGAAGGGCATTTTTTCCAGAGTTACGCCATTAAAATCTACCGGGAAAGGGAAAGCAGTAACATCTGCACCTACTAATACAGATTCATCTATCAGATTAGATATTGAAAAGCAAAACTCAGAAATATCAAGGATGGTGTGCTGGATAGGTACATGTTGATGGGTGAGGAGAAGGAACAGGAAAGGTGAGGAGAAGGAGACACTGTCTTCCTGAGCTGCCGGTGCGTGGGCAGGTTCTTGGGCGCTGGGGAGGGCGTGAGAGGCGACTGTCACACACTCCAGAGACTTTCCAAGGGCCAGCTCTGCAGGTGCTGTTCTACTTTCTTTGCTGTCACAGAAGCTCACTACGGTGAACTGTGAGGGCTTGCTGCTTTGTTCCTCCTTGCACTCAAACACTGAAAGCAATGGCTGCCTTCTTTTCCTACCTGAAGGGAGTTTCCTAAGACTTGAGTGTGTCGTACAGGGGTGAGTCCTAGAGCTCTGTTTTTAACTTACACTGAAAGAGTGGAACGGAGTCTTCCAGAATGAGGTGAGGAAGGGAGAAGTCTCATCTGTGAAGAATCTTGCTGCAGCAGGTAACATTGTTGCCTGGGTATCTTTCAGGATGTTTGGACCAGGAAGAGAGTACAACTTCACACGGCCCAATGAGAAGGGCGAGTATGAGATTGCCGAAGGAATCAGTGCAACTGTATTTCGAACGGTGCTGGTGTGTAGTGGCCTTCTTGTTACATCATATTCCCTGGGGGCATACATGGTCAGAAGCCTTGAGAGTTCCATCAGACTGTGTTCTGACTTTAGGGTTTCTCGTTTCTAGTTATTGCCTTTCCCACTTTATTTTCTGTTTCTATAATTCCCAAGTCCTTCTTGCTTGTGTGACCTCAGTCGGGTATCAGGTTGTGATTAAACACGTCAAGATGGCCAGGAGCCACTTTGCTATCTAATGAATCACCAACTTGGTAATAGTTCTAGTAACCCACCACTTTAATAGAACCAGGAATGAGTAGGGGGTTGAAGAGGGAATTTTACATGTTGTTCTTTGCCTACATTTCTTCTTCCTAATTTATTTATAGGATTATTACAAAACTGGTATCATCAATTGTCCTGATGGCATCTCTATCCCAGACCTTAGAGATACGTGCGATTATCTCTGCATTAACTTTGACTTCAACACTATCCGATGTCAAGATCTGAGTAAGTACGGGAGAAGCTGCCAGCTGCGTTTGAGCAGCTGAACTTTGAGTGTGCTTGGAATTGACATTTTTTATTACTAAACAGAAAGCTTTCAGGTGTGGGTTGAAAATCATCTGTAGAGGCAGAGACGTGGTACTAACCATTCCCTCTCTTGTTTCAAAGCTCTGTGAGAAGTGGAGTAAACAAGAGAACATGTAGTGGTTTCTAAGTCTAGCTTGACCCCGTGAGTCACCAAGCTAATTGCTTCCCCTCTTGGGACCTTGGTGTCTCAACTCTTTAACAAATAAGGATACTGATCCTCAGATATAAGGGAAGGTTCACTAATAAAGTCACACAATATAAATTGGCTGGGTTCTTACAGTTTATCATTATTATTAACTTAGTGTTTAAGTGCTTTATATATGTGAACTTGCATAAGTTTCACAATTAACCCGTGAAAGATAGGTGATAATCTCACTTACCAAATGAGAAGATGGAGAAATTAGCTTGTTCAAAGCTCTAAACATTAAAGCTGGGATTAGAACTGATTGTCTGAATATAAACTCCATGCTCTTACCATTACCTAGGCTTCCTGAAATGATTTTTAAATTCTTTTGAAGTTCATGGTACATTTCCCTGCATGTTCCATGAAGTTCTCTAGATGTGTGGTATCCCTACTGAGTCTAGTACACACTTAGAGCAAGTCCCTTGGTGTCGCCAAACTTGAGATCATTCCTCTTCGGTGGTACTCCATGAAGTTGCGGTCCACAGCATCTTCAGAAGAGGTACTAGAAAGAGTCATCCCCAAATGATGGTTCTGTCTCTTGTAGAATTAATGTTTATGTTCTGACATTGCATGTCAAGAAAACCTCAGTTGATCAGAATGCTCAGGGTTTATTAAACAGGAGGAGATTGGTAGAATGTGAAAAGTATCTAACATTATAGCCTTGGAGTAGGAGACATACTCTGCCTTTAAATGGGCCACTTCTCTGGACCTTATCAATGATAACAGCTGTTACCTCATAGTCTTTTCACTCCAGTAATACCTGCATTTGAGCAGAGAGGATGTTCACTTGCCTTTTGTCTCCCAGGTGCTTTACTGCATGAACTGTCTAATGACGGCGCTCACAAGCAGTTTGATCACTACCTCGAAGAGCTGATCCTGCCCATTATGGTGGGCTGTGCCAAGAAAGGGGAGCGAGAATGCCACATCGTCGTGCTGACGGATGAGGATTCTGTGGACTGGGACGAAGACCACCCCCCACCCATGGGGGAGGAGTATTCCCAAAGTAGGAGCCCCTTGCATGATGTACCTGTTTCCAGCAAGAAATGTGCTGCCCAGAGTGGCAGCTAAATCCTAGAACCAGTGTGACTGTCGCTATTGAGCTGGTGATGAGCACACTCACCTGGATGAGGGTCTTTCCTGCTGGGGAGCACGGGAACATCGTTATGCTTCCCATGCCTACCGCTGGTGTCTGGTACTGTGTCAGTACTGCGGCAGCACATTAAGTGGCGGTGTCATTCTTCTCCATTTGTTTCACTTTAAATCCTTTTGAATTGGTAGTAATTCAAAATTCAGAAAATACAAAAGGATATACATTGAAAAGTCTTATTCCCACCCTGCCTCATCTACCCAGTTTTCCTCCTCAGTTTCTTTTATATTCTTCCAGATTTATTCAGTGCACATACATAAGCAATTACATGTTCTTTTCCCAAATGATACCATATTGTAGAGACTGTTCTATATCATGTCTTACATTAAAAGCTTCCACAATCTTTTTTTACGGCTGAATAGTATTCCATTGCATGATTGTGCTATAATGGATTTAACCAACCCTTTTGATGACCATTTAAGCTATAAATTATAAATAATGCTGCAGTGAATATCTTTTTAAACAAAGTCTTTCACACATGTATATCTCTATAGAATGATATTCCTAGAAATGAAATTTCTGTGTCAAAAGCTTTGTGCTTTTATGATTTTGATAAAATTTGCCAAATTCTCTTTCATAAAGGTTGAGCCAGTTTATACTCACAAGACAATATATGATGGGTTTGTTTCCCATATGCTCACCAAGACAGAGTTTCACTGAACTTTTATCTTTGCCACTCTGATAGGTGAAAAACAGCATCTCGCTTGAGTTTTAATTTGCATTTCTCACTTCATGAATGAGATTGAACATCTTTTTAAGAGCCATTTTCATTTCTTTTTCTGTTAACTGTAATCATGCCTTTTGCCCATTACAAAATTGGATTGTTAGTCTTTTCCTTAATGATTTGTAAAATCTCTCTATTTGTGAGCACTTTCTTTATAGATATCAAGGAAATTAGCCCTTTGTAATATGAGTTGCAAATATTTTTCCCAGTTGGTTGTCTTCTTAGCTTTGTTTGGTGTTTTTGGATAAGCAGAGATGTTTTTTTATGTAATCAAGTGTATCAGTTTTTCTTTTATGACTTCTAGGTTTTATGTCATATCCAAAAAGGTCTTTCCTACCCTGAGACTATAAAAATTTCTTGTATGGTTTCTTTCTTATGGTTGATTTATTATTTAACATTTAATCTGTGATCCGTATGGATTTTTTGGCATCAGGACTCAGGTCATTAGTCTGAATCTGTTAGCTCATCTCCTTCCTCTTACAGAGGTATTCACTCCGTGACTAACCCCAGATTTTTTTTCCCCCCAGTTCTTTATAGCTCTAAGCTCTATAGATTTTTCAAATATATTGAGAATCGGGATGTCGCTAAAACAGTGTTAAAGGAACGGGGCCTGAAAAACATTCGCATTGGAATTGAAGGTAAAGAACATCCCAGTCAATGTTCAGCTTGCATGGCTCATGGAGTAGGTTGGATCTGTGGCCACAGCTTTTGTCCTTAAAACCTGGCTTCCGAGGGCCTAGAGAATAGACACACATGGAAACTACATTCCTACCCAAGTTTGAATATTCCTGTTTTTGTTTTAGTTTGCCCTTACATTTCCTTGTCATTTTATTTCCAGTTGAAAATGTTTTAAAGCAGCTGTAGGAATAAGTTTCAGTTTACTGCCTCAGGATAAAGAGCAGTGAGGACTAGGCACTGGGGTGGGGGGGGCGGTAAATGTAGCAGGGCTCGTGGGCTCACCAAGTGGGAGGGCCAGCCGTTTAGCCAACAATTTTGGTGAGGCTTTCTGGGATCTAGAAGGGTCCTTCTGAAAACTATAACTTGGAGACTCATTTTATTCCACTACATACCTTTGGGGAGTGTCTGGATATATTGACAAAACTGCTTTAAATGATTTGAGCAATGGCTCCCAACCTGTGGTCTCCGTGGAAGGGTATTGGAGATCAATTCCCGGAGAGTGCTGAAGCCGTTCTGGTCTCCCCTCCATGGGTCTTTGACTCTTGTGTTTTGCTACTCTAGCTGTCTCAATATTGCTCACAGAACCCGTTGTTGTGTCCGACTTAGGTTGGAACTTAACGTTGGAAGAGATTTTTGGTGTTTTTTGTTTTGTTTTGTTTTTTTTTTGTGGTACGCGGGCCTCTCACTGTTGTGGCCTCTCCCGTTGCGGAGCACAGGCTCCGGACGCGCAGGCTCAGCGGCCATGGCTTACGGGCCCAGCCGCTCCGCGGCACGTGGGATCTTCCCGGACCGGGGCACAAACCCGTGTCCCCTGCATCGGCAGGCGGACTCTCAACCACTGCGCCACCAGGGAAGCCCAGGAAGAGATTTTTGAGATCATCTATTAAACCTCTTTCTACTGTGTCCTCCTTTGTCTCTTTAGAAACCACAGGGACAGAGTGACAGGGGTCACTCCATTTCCCACAGCAGCCCATCAAACTGTCCTACCATGAGAATATTCTTCCACATATATAATGGATAACCTCCTCCCTCTTCTGTCGTCCTTCTAGTTCTAGCCTGTGAAGATATATACTCTGCATAAGATTTCTCCCATATCCCTGTGACAGCCTTTGAGATATTTTAGGCAGCATCCCAGTTTTTTCTTTAGGCTTAAACATTTCGCATTTCCTTAACTACTTCTCATACAGGTTGCCCTCTAAGCAACAGAATTAGAGGACTAGAGTAACCATGCCCCAGTAGGATTTTTGTTCTATAGTATTGAAGCCAGTAAAATAAAGACTTCTGAAATTAGTAAGAGGCTTCTCCCCCTTCCATTAGAAGGGATACAGTTTTTGTTACTTCCCTTCTTAAGAACAAGACCTACTAACCTGAGCAAGAGAGAAGCAAGCATGTAGGTGGCTGGGCCTCAGAGAACATGGTCACTTCCCTGTAGTTTTCACATAGTCTTGGGATTTGGGAGGAAATTCATGTGGTTAGGAAGGAGGAAGTATGGAAACCAGAGTGAGCAATTTGCTGGGGTCATGATGGCTTTTTTCCCGTTTCAGGTTATCCTACCTGTAAAGAAAAAATTAAGAGGAGACCTGGTGGCCGGTCTGAAGTGATCTATAATTACGTGCAGCGCCCCTTTATCCAGATGTCATGGGAAAAAGAAGAAGGAAAGAGTCGCCATGTGGATTTCCAGTGTGTTCGAAGCAAATCCCTCACTAATCTGGTAGCTGCTGGAGAAGATGTCTTGGAGGACCAAGAGATATTAATGCACCACCCGCCCCAGGTGGATGAACTTGACCGGCTAAATGCCCCACTTTCTCAGATGGCTTCTAACGACTTTCAGGATTAGGGGCAGCTGTGGGCCCCTCTGCCGGCCTTTTCTCTGTCTGGGATGCCCATAGCCAATCCTCCCCATGGTTTGTCTCACACTAAGTAGGAGACATGCTTCTCCCCCATCCTTTCCTTTTCTACCATAATTAATGTGTGTCCCTTTCAGTAAGTCTGTGCCTCCGGCAGGAGATGAAAAAGCACTCACTGGTAATTAAGCTACCAGCTTTGCAGCAGCCCTGGTAACTTGAAAAATTTGGGTCTGGTGCTGTTCACCGAGTCTTTGCATAACTGCAAAAGCAGGAAAGGAGGTCAAGACTCCTATTGCCTCATATTCAGCAAAGCAGTTGTCATCCTTTACACTCTGTTCTTGACTTTTGTTTATTTGGTTTTATACTAGGCAAATTACTTAGCAGCAAAGGGACCAAACTTAGGAGACAATCTCTATCTTCTACAAGCAGGCACTAATTGGATGCCCATTAGAGGTTAGTGAAGATACCATCCTGGTGGCCTCTGTGCCCAGGTTGCATCTGGGAAGAAATAGGCTCTCATTCAAAATGTCCAAAAGGAAATTCTTAGGAGCTTCAGTTCAGTTTTTGTTTTTTTTTTTTTTTTTCATTATTGCAATGAACAATCCAAAACCTCACAGATTCTTTGACAGGAAGGATAATGTATAACAATGTTTATGAAACCTTTTTAGCTTCAAGGTTTTTGACCCTAAACAAATTGATTATTTATTTGGAGTGAAATTCACACTCTGATTATCCTGGCTTGGAATCTGGTGTGAAGCCATAGGTCTTCACCCTAGGCCAGCATGTTGCTGTGGGTGTGGCTAGGAGACCTTAGATATGGCTTAAAAGGCTTTCAAGATGAGGGCAATGATTTCTCAGAAGTGCGCAGTTTCTCAGTAGAAAGACTAATAAGAGCTCGGTGGGTAGGACTGGAGGTGAATCTGGGTGAGAAAACGTCACCTGCCTAGACTTTGTCTCAGTGCAGGGTTTTTCGTTGTATATTCTTCATACTATGGAATGTTTCTAGGTATCAGGATATTTTAATTTTTGAAATAGCCTATCAGCTGCTCACACTGGCTAAGAAAACCATACTAATGTCATCTCCAAAGGAAGAATGAGTTGAAGGGAAATTAGGCCTAGTCATTTTGATTGATCTGTCAGCTCTGGGTTAACAGTACATGGTGTGTGACGACCCAGATCACTCCTCTGGGTACTGTAACCATCTCCCCTGATGTCTCCATGGCTGTTAACAGTAGAGCTAAATTTAGATTCTGGAGTCAGATGTGTCTTGAGATCGTTCCCATTTTATGGTAGAGGTTGGCCTTCCAATCACCTACCCTGACAATGTACGAAGAGACACATAGTTTCCTTCAAGTTCTCTAAGAACAGGACTGGTTTTCTTAAATTCCATTTCCACAGGATACTATAGGGCAAGCTACTTGATGCCATTTTATGACCGCCCTGGTCAGAATTCTCCAAAGGTGAAGTCAGATTGGGTGTTGACAGCTACTCCTTCCAGGCTTGAAGAACAAGAGTGTTCTTAAGGCGTGTATTCTCTGTGCATGTGACCAGGGCCAGTGTCACAGGGGACATCAGCGCTCTGCTCCTTATTCAGAAAAATTAGTAGTAAGGGGTTAAACCGAGCCATCCCCCAGCTACAGAGTTATTCTGATTATCATTGGCATCCATTTGTAAGGCTGATGGCCAGGGTTAATGTTTAGGGTTAATGTTATTTTGTAGCCAGGGGTAGTTTTATTCCTGTGAAAAGAATTCGCTGTTTTGAGGTCAGGTTTGGCTTTGACCTTACTGGTACTACATTCATACCCACGACCGACCAGCCAGGATAATTGTTTAATGGTGCTTCCTTTACACTTTGTGGTTGACTTCCATGCCATCACAAAGGAAATTTGACTTTTGTGTAGACTATAATAAGTATGTATAATTTGTTTTATAGCTTAATATAACATTTAAGGGTAGACATGTCTCAGCTAACACTCTAAAACTTATTAGTCATTGCTTAGGTAAAAAGCTAGGTATGAAATTGTGGCATGTACTTAACACTCTGTTCTATGTAAATGATTAATTTCCTCCGGCTTTCAAAAGCCAGGTCTTTTTTTCCCCCAAGATTGGGTTAACATGCTTTCGTCCCCAACCCTTAGGGTTCAAGTGAACTGGAGATCTGTGGAGGTAAATCTGCCAATGTTGCCAGGTGGTGGTGACGGAGGAAAAACTGGGCCCACAGGTTCCCTCTGGTGGAGAGGACATTTCTTCTGTACCCCGTGCCCTTCCAGCCTGGAGCGCAGCATCACTGTAATTTGGTGGCTCTTTTCAGCCACAGCTGCTCTGTTCCCAGGGCCAGGACGTCCCGTGGTGGCAGGACCTCGCAGTTCTCGCAGGAACAAGAGCTGGGTTGCAGTCCTTCCCTTCAGAGTCAGTTACTGGCCAGCTGGGCAACAGTTATTTCTAATTAAAAAGGTGAAACTCAGGTTTGGTGTTTTTTTCCTAAGTGCCTAAATAAGTAAGCCAGGCTGTTTATACAGAAACATTTTCATAAGAGAATGTTTTTACCCAGATTGTCTTATTCAGCGGTATCTATCTCAGCAGGCCAAGATAAACCTGAATTTGAGGTTTAGGATCTGAGTTTGTGTCTGCATCGTATCATGTACTGTTGATTAGGAAACATTTGCCATTAAGGAACTGGGAGCAGGCAAGGAGACAGTGTTAAAATGTGTCTGATGAGATTACTTAATGGTTTCTTCAAAGTGGAGAAGAGGTATTAAAAGAATGACGGTAAAAAAAAAAAGGTAAGGAAGCTAGAAAGTAGCTGGATTTATTGCATGATATGCAGTAGCCAGTATTACTTTGAACTAAATTCCGTGTGATACCTAATGTATACGGGTCTATGAAAATACTGTGGCATAAGCCCAGAAAGGATGGATAGTGTTCCAGCAGGTCCTTCTGTTAAGTAAAAACAATCAGAGCACAGGCTTTAAATTGTCAAAGTGTGATGGGGAGCCTTTATCGAGTAATAGTCAATAGAAAGTTAAAAATCAGTTAAGTGATTTATTCAATGCCACTTCTTGCCATCATTTTGAAATTGTTAAACTGGGCATAGTTCAGAAAGCAAACCTGATACCTTTATGGGAGATGGAGCCACATCCGTGCTCTGGGTGGGATCACCTCTGCAGGAGAACATTACATTTTCTCTTAAAGGCAAAATGCTTGTAGGTTTTGCCTCTTTACTTTGTATTTACTTTTAAAGTTGCACTTGTTCACCTACCAGTGTTTACGAAATCCTATATTTGGGATGCTTTTTCAATAATAAAATGTTATCATTTGTGTCCATGTTGTTGTTGTTGTTTAGCAGAAAATAATATTGGAACTCAAGATGTTCAAGGGGACTGAGAGTCACAGCACCTGGACTGCCCAGGAGAGGCTCTTTCCTACAGCAGCCGGCGGGGGTGCGGCTGGCCTGGAGCCTGTATTGTGCTTTTCCCACCCTGCTATTTCTTATAATTCACAGGTTCCAGAGCCATAATGGTCTGCTCTCTTGAGTTTCTGGTTAACTTGCATTCAAGACCCCTTGAACTCTCAAATCCAACCAAGGAGTACCCCACAAAACCAAATGTAAACTGGAAAGGTAAGATGACTCACAAACGTCTATGTTCTACTTTTGGTTTCAAGCAAGTGAGGAAGCATGGCAGGCATGAAAGGCAGCTAAGAAGGTAGGGCAGGGTCCAGACAGGTCCCTGGGAAACACTGCTGTGGGGCACCTTGCTCATCCTCTGCTCTCTGATTCGGCCCTCTTCTAGTCAGTGCCTCCTGAGCTCCCCTCTGCACACTTGGCCTGAGAGGTTACTGGTGACACTGGCAACTTGAAGCGGTGCTGAAGCAAGCCAGAGCCTCCCTGGCAGGCCTGCCTTTGTCAGCACAGAGGTTAAGAACATGCTCTGAAGGCATGGCCCGTTGAATATGTTCAGTGCCAAGTGCTGCTTGGTCACGGACACGCTGACTAGGACACAGTTCCTCCCTTCAGAGGGCTCTTACAATTGCACAAAGACAGATCCATGAATAGTCCAGGTCACTCAGGAAGCGCATAAGGATGGAGTAGCCAGTTTTTACTATGAAAATTAGAGGAGAGTTCACAAGAGGGTTCTATACGTGACACATGAACCAAACTGTGAAAGACAAATACTAGTTGTTTTGGATTCATGAATCCAAAAGGAAGTATTCCAGGCCAACTCAGCTATATAAGCAAAGATGCAAAGGTGAAATAGCTGCTTATTGTCATCAGGGAAGAGGAGGGTGGGGGGGCAGGGGGAGGACAGTAATGCAGAAATAGATAGGCCAGAGTAAGGAAGGGCCCTTGTACCTCAGACAGACAGAGGTGTTTGGTCTCATTATATAAACTCTGAGGAGCAAGGATTTTATGCAGGAGAATAACATGATCAGACTTGAAGTTTAAAAGAGTTTCTTTGGCAGCAGAGAGGACGACAGACTTGAAGGACCAGGGACAAAGGTCAGCTAAGAGACCACAGCAATGGACTCAGCAAGGAAGGATGAAGACACTGGTAGGATGGACAGTCATGCCCCAGAATTATATATGTTTACCGATGGGAATCATGTAAGAAATTTCTGGCTTGGACAGCAGGTAGAATGAGCTAGAAAAAAAGGCTGTGGAGGCAAGAGGAGCTCCATAAGGACAGTTTGCACGTTTAAGAGGCCTTCCAGGTGGCAATTTCTAATAGGCACTTGGCTACATGGGATCTAGAGTTCTGGGGAGGGATCCAGGCAGGATGGTCATTTTGAAGATCTCACCACAAAAACGGCAGCTGAAGCCACAGTATGGGGGCGATCACACGAGTGAAAAAAAGGCAAAGGCATTGCTCTGACGAGCACCAGCATTTGGGCAGTGGCAGAGGAACTACCAAGAAGGAAGTCAGAGAGGTGGGAGCAGAGTTTTTTGTTTTCACTCAACAGTGTGAGTGCAGCAGCGTGGTCAGGTAGATGAGGGCTGAAGAGAAGCCAGTGGATGTGGCAGTTAGGACGCCAGTGAACAGAGGAATGATTATAAAAATTAGTACTAGCACGTTCTGCACATGGGATAATTAATACTAATGTGTTTCACACAAGGGGAAGAAACCAGACTGAAGTGAGAGGGAAATGAAGTAACGAAAGTGACTGGAGAGTGTTTTTCAGGAAGCAATACTTAACTCATAGCCCCATGCCTCTTGTCACAGCACGGAACCATACCTACCAGCCTCCCAAATCCTGCACTGCTCACCTTCCCCTCTGCCAAATCACTGCTACTTACTAACATCTCTGGGAAGCTTCCTCAACCTTCCCAACAACTCAGGCTTGGCTTAATAGTACTGTTACAGCAACACTAACATACTAATAACTTTAGTGTTGATGCTGCAATTCTGTTAAGCCAACTTTGTGGCTGGGAATTCTCTCCTCAAACTGATCTGTGGTTCAGAACCACAGTGGGCTTCCCTATTGCATCCCCAGTGTACCTGGGATTGAGCTCTGTATTTTATGAACGCTTAAGTATTATGTGGGCAAGATGTTTTTCTCTGAAAATATGCCTAAAGAGCAGCTTGGAGGCTTGTTTTTAAGTCAGTGTTGGTTTTGACAGATCATTCCAGGGAAATGGTTGCTAACTAGGAAAGGAAAATACCATTCACTGAATCCTTTTGCATTCAATTAAAGACACCGTTTGGGTTACACACAGAGGCCCAGGAGAGAGTAACAGGAGAAGGTGATCCAGGAAATACGCTTTCCAAGGAAATGATTCAGAGAAATAGTAGTAGCAATCAATGGCAGAGGATTCCTACACTATACAGATGAGTGTTAAAATAAGCAATCTGCTATTCACAGCCTGACCATTAATCCCAAAGGAATTCCCCTCTTACTTTTGAAATTCTTAAATAGGTACTGAAGAAAATTATGATGTACTCCTGAATCAAGGAGTCTGAATGACATCAGCATTGTTTCATTTTAGAATGCAGTACAGTTCAAGTTCTATTATTTTCTAACTCCTCCTAAGCGACGGGACACAGAATTATCTGTGAACAGGACCAACACTGAGCCAGTGGCTCCCAACATGTTTCTTGAAACTCGTGAGCCTTGGAAAGACAATACATTGTTAGGCTGCATTTAACTAACCTCTGCCTGCAGTTCCCACCCTGGTTGGTCTCTGCCCCTTCCTCTTTGCCTGAGGGTCCTTTTCCTGACCCAGAGAAGGAGCTAAGAAGTGGGACCCACGAGACTCCTTAAATCTACATCCAGAGACAGAGCCCCGCTCTGGTGGACGCAGGGAGCTGAGAAGTCCATCCTGGGAGCTTGTGAGATTCCTGGCCAACCCCAGGCTGAAAAAAAATGGGGCTGAGCTACAAACAAACAAACAGTTGTATAAAGGGTCCACCAGTTGACAGAACTTTCGTCGGCAGGTCTCCCCTTGGCCTAACTGCACTTACTGCAAGAGTGCCCACTGCCCAGTAACACTGAGCCAGGTGAAAAGAGCACAGACGCGAGGCCAACAGAAGGTAAGTCTCTTTACATGTAACTAACTCCAGTTCAGACTTGTTCTCAGGGAACAAAAAAGCAGGTCCCATCTTCCCTGAGATGGTAAAGCATTTTGCCTAAAGGTGGTCTTCAGTGTTTAACGGTTTGCAGACAAAAGGGTTAGAGGAAGCCATCAGCACTCTGGCTCTTTGAATTACAAGCCACAGACTTATACTGTTGTTTTCACACGGTTTATTCAGACATTTAAAAGGTAAAATGTGGGCATTCCCCGCAAAACAAATCATCCCCTGCCACTCCCCAACACACAGACTACCTACCACGCTATTACCTCTCATTGTCCATGCTTACCACGCACTCTTGCAAACCACATAGGGGTCAAGACCCCAACTATTTGGTAATCCAAAGAAGCTACAAAGTTAGTTACACAAAAGAATCTCACTTCCTTTTCACTAGCAAACCATGAATGAAAGAATAAGGGGAAACACATTAGCTTCATCCAGAGTTAATATTTCCCTAATATTCTTTTTTCTTCCTCTAAGACATTAAAACCCAAAGCAGTTTCACTTACTACTGTAACTTTGATAGTCCATTTTTCTTTTCTGAATGGCTAAAAGCTAGGACATACTTTCCTTTCATAGCTGATGTTAACAACCCTCAAGACTGGCAGAAAGCAGTCTCCCAGCGGTGGCTTGGCTATGACACTGCAACAGGCAAAGTTACCACATAGGTGCAAATGATGCTTTAAGAGTTATCAAAATTTCTTAAAGTAATAATGCATTAGTATGGAGCCTCCACATTTTTCTGATGCAGCAAAAGTCCTCTAAAGGCGGTGGCAGCTGTGAAAGAAAAGGCACTTTGTGCTAAAATTCAGAGGGTCTCTCTTGAGAACACCACAGCAGAGAGGCCTGGTCAGCCCAGGCCTGCATGTGACCCTTTAGGGTGAAGAGGACCATCCCCCAGGAAGGCATCTGCAAAGGAAAAATTTGTAATCATGATTCCAAGGCAAAATGGTTACTTAAAGTTGGGAGAGGAGAAATACTAAGAGAATACAAATACAGTTGCACCAAAGATTGAGGCATGAACTTTGCACGGATTTGCAGGCTGGCTCTGCACTTTGTATTGGGCTCGTTCCTTCACCACTTGCAGGGAGGTTCTGGACACGGATCAGGAGCAGCACCTTAGCCAAGAGGGTCCTAGGCCTCCTGCTTCTGCCTGGGCTCTCCGTGCTGTGTTGCTCTCCTTGCTGTGTTGCTCTCCTTGCTGTGTTCCCAGGAATAAACCGAGGTCCTTTTGGCAGCACTTGTGGGTATTGCTAGTCCACGGCAACATCCAAAGGGATTTTCTAATACAGCCGTGAAGAGAAAGTGAGGATTTTCCACGTGATCCGGGACTCCTTGGCAACGCCCAGTGGCTTTCTGGGCCTTCTAAGAGCAACAAAGGATCAAGCTGGTATCTTCCCATCAACACTCAGAAAAGCAGCGTTGAGTATTTCAGATGGGCAGAAGGAAATAAATCAAAATGGACTGAGGGTCTTTATCCTAGTACCGTAAATAAAGTGCACCATGAATGGAGGCTATAAAAAGCTACTTGCCCGAGGCTGAGGTTTGGGGAGAAACTACCACCATCACCCACTCAGAATGGTGGATCATTTCCTTCAGCCAGAATGCTGGCTACTGAAGCTTTCTTTATTGCTTTATTTCCTTAGTACTATGGAACTTTTAGCTGTAAAGAAAAAAAAATACTTGGTGGGCTTAGTAGCAAGCATGTCACAAAATCACAGGAATTGGCTGATACTCAGTAAGTATATGTTGCAATCTCAATGCTGGATGATGGCTGTTTTTCCCCCTTCATTCTGATGAACTTAGGAAAACTCAAGTTTTTTTAAAACATCAAATTGGCTCATGATGCTTCTAAAGAAGCAGGACAGCCGTTAATGGCTGATGTAGTAGAAATGGTTGTCTTTGTTCTACAGGTCATCAGATGCATTATGGAAGAGAATCCACTTACTATCACATTTCAGGAGTTTACCATGACACGTTGGTAGGTTCCATAAACTTCTTGGAAGCTCTTTCAAAACAGTTATTTGAGAAGAAAACCATGATGTTGTACAAAGAACTGCTCGATTTAGGATCCCATTTCAAGGAAACTATTTTGCGGCTTTCATGTAGGAAGGTATTGCCCCCCGCGCAGTCAGACCCTCAAAGCGCTTGTATGTGTAATTGATGAAGACCCAGTCTTTGTTCTTGTAGTCAGTGTCAGGGTGATTACTTGTTGCCACTGGGAAAGAAACAGATGTGAGAGTTGATTCACTGCCTTACCCTGATGGACTACTCAGTACTGAAGACATGACATTCTGAAGAACATACCACAGCTTCTATCTGGGAAAAGTTATTTTTCACTCTGCGAATTTTCTACAATTGCCTGCCTATGTTCTCTGAACCTCATGTTTTTCACAATATTTTAAAAGTTTTATTTTCTCACTTCTGTCATTTCAGATTACCTAACCTTTAATTTAATAAATAACAGGAGAACAAATCTTTGTGGTTCACCCACCCAGCTCAGCAGGCTAAATATGGGCGTTTGTATTCACTACTTTCCATTCAACAAGGTCTCACTGCTGCTCTGCATTAACACTGGAAAAATACTTACAAAGAGCCTGAAGACCTGAAGTTCCTCTCCATGTTCTCTACCCTGATTTGTAAACATTACCCCAAAATTTGGGGGAAATAATGCACTTATAAGGCAGCCTGAGGCAGTGGCAGTATTACCTGTTGGCTTAAGAATATCAGATTCTGGAAACTCATCGAAGTTTGAGGTATCATCAATGCTTTTGATTTCAATAGATATTGCAGCAGGCCTCTCTCTGCCAAGAACAGACATGCCAAAAATTACTACAGTTAGTAATCGTATGGATCACAAGTAATCAAGTCTTTCTCCAAAAAAGACCCCTGGTCTGACAAGGGAAGACTGTCCACTGGCAGGCAGCATTAATTTCCTTTGAAAAGCTTATGACCACTGACCAACCACACCAGCTGACTACAACCAAACAAAACTGTGATGAAAAAAATGTAACAATTATTCATAGCTAGGAAGAAAGACAAGAAAACTAAGAAATTAAAATCCAAAGTTAGCACACTCTCCCTGACAGCCTGCACTGTCTGCTGAAAAGGGAAACTGAACCTCTAAATGCCCCCTCGTGTAGGGCTCTGCCCCTCTTCTACCAGAAGTGCCAACGAGTAGAGTGGCTAAAAGGCAAAGGTAGAAATCACAAGCATGTGAATTAGAACACTATTATGAAATGGATGACAACTTCATCTTCTGCTCAGCCAGTGAATGCTGAGTGCGGAGGTCTGTGCAGCGCTGGCAGCTCTCTGCGAGCCCTGTCCGCAAGTTTCACGCTTCCCCTCCACTCCCCCTCTGCGCCCTTCCCCACTCCATCTTTCTTCCACTCCTCTCTTCCTTCTCTGTCTCCCAGTGATAGCCTCCACCCTAGGGGCAGGGACAGTCCTGCTGATGGCTCCTAACACTGGAGAAGTTGGTGTGTTCTTGGTAGAAGCAAGTGCAACACAATTCACCGTGGAATCCAAAGTTCACTTCACTTTGGAAACGACTGCTGGCTTCAGTGTGTCCCGTGGCACACAGGTGACAGGAAGCCCCAACTCCCAATCCTCGCCATGAATGAAAATCAGGAAAAGACCCTGAATTTCTAAGAAGCTCTCTTCCCATACTTGGCTTGCCAGTAGTGGTGCTTCTAAATTAGTATTAAGCAAACTACAGACTTTCTGACATTATCCTGAAACTTTTTGTATGGATATACCTGATATGTTCCCAGTCAACACCTTCAAAAAAAGAATTGCTTTTGATTTCCTCAACTCCAGGGGCTCCAATTCTATGTTCCCATTCACAGCAGAATCTGGAAAAGACAGAGGCCTCTCAGCATAGCTCAAGTAGTCTCTTCAGAAAAAGAAAAGGAGTAACGGGAGGAAGGGGGGACGGACCCAGGAAATGATGAAAATTTTTAAAAATAGATTCACTCATGTCAAAAAGCCTGGCTGGGGGACAGGGGAAATGTTCTCTGGTACCTCAAAATTAGATCCTTGGCTTTCTCAGAAATAGGAACTTCTGGAGGAAAAGTCAAAGTTTCTTTCCAGTTCATCACCTTCTTATATGTCTCTTGAGGGGTCTCAGAACAGAAAGGTGGGTAGCCTGTAATAAAAAGGGAACTTCGGAGCTTTTACATCCCAGAACTTTGAATCTGAGATTATTCCCCTTAATCTGATTCTAATATATCTTTAATGATCCTATATGTCCTTCCCTACATGACATGGACAGGATTTCCACTCACCCCAGAAAACATCTAAACCAATTGTTCATTTTCCCCCGAACTCCTAAACCCAAAGTGAAGTTGTGTTTCTGGTACCACTAGGGAGCCAGCTGCTAGCTGGAGCTGGAAAAAGGAAGGAGGACAGAAGCAGAGTTGCAGAGGCGGGGCTCACTGTGCCCAAAGAGGAAAACGAAAGGATGAAACAACATCATTAAGAAACGACTCCATTCTAGGAATATCCTTATTTGGGAAAAGTGACCACCATGCCTCTCTTTGAGAACTACAGGTGAGAAGGATAGTCACCGTAATACTCCACCTGCCCTCTACACAGACCACATCCGCCTCCACAGGCATGCATCCAGTGTTCCCAAAGACAACACAGCCAGACGATGCCACACCAGTCATTCACAGACTCACTCAGGGCCACCACGGACAGATGGGCTTTCCTAGTGCTCAGACATATGGCCAGCCCCACAGATGTGTCCCCTAAATACACAGATATATGAAGCAACAGGGAGAGAGGTCCAAGGGGTCCATGCTCTGAAGGCTTTGAGAGAGAAGGGAGGACAGCAACTAAGAAGTAAAGAGTGCTCGAGACACGGCCCAGTGAAGGCTCTCTGTATACAATGGGTGTTTAATAAATGCCAGTGAATGAAAGAGTTGCTAGATGGAGAGGATGGAAAAGTCGAAGAAAACCATGATAAATGATCAACAAAGCCACCAGAGGGTGCCAGGGAGCCAGAATATAGTGGGATACATTTGATGGCCCAGCGTTTTCTACCTAGGAAACTTCACTTTGAAAGACAAGGGGGTCGTCACTTAGATGACCCCCACCTGAAACAGTCTATTATCAACATAGGACTCTTTCGTGACTGCACAGAAAAAGTCCTCTGAAAGCACGTAACTTACCGATGAGCATTTCATACATGATCACCCCCAGCGACCACCAATCACAGAGCTTGTTGTACCCGGTCTGCATGAACACCTCAGGAGCAATGTAGTCAGGAGTGCCTACTGTGGAGAAGGCCTGAAACACGTACACACATCAGGAAGCCCAGCAGGAAGGTGGGTGCCCAGAGTTCTGTTCTAGAGACCAAAGGCTACAAGTATCACCTAGAGCTACCCACAAACTAAATAAGCAGGATGGCCCAGCAGCTTAATGGCAAGCCTGGCTTGCCAGAGAACTTGCAAAATGAAAATAAAGCTTTCTCAGTGAGGTGAGAGACCATTCACTAGGTCAAAGGTATCTGTCGTAGCAACTAGTACCATAACTGAGCACCCAGTAAGTGCCAGGGCCTGTACTCCTTTTATGCTTATGAGCCTATGACAAAACTCAGCAAAGAGGACCTTATTAGCCCAACTTTGCAGATAAAACTCTGACGCCCAAAACGGCTTTGCCCAAGGCCTCAGAACTAGTTAACTGGCAGAGCCCGGTTTGGAAATTAAGTATCTTGCTCAAAACCATCCCTCTTTCCACCTCTTTAATTTGTAAAATCATAAAGGGAAACTTTATTATCAAAAGCTAAAGTTATAACCTATTGGTCAAAGGTTTATAAATGTCTACTTATCAAACTGAAACATTTATGTAACTAGTTCTTAGAAGAGCATTTTCTAAATTCAAGTAATCTACTCTTATATACCAGGACTGCAATACTAGGGGAAGTACAGTCAAAAAGCCTTCCCGTGCTCAGCATTTGAGGGCTTACCACATGGAAGGCTCTAATCTAAGTGCTTTCCATATTATATAACTTCTAAAGTTAAAAGCTATAGCTGTGTGGACTTTTAAAAATACTTATTATGAAATACTGCAAACATACAGAAAAAAAAAGCACAGACAATACAACATCCATGTATACATTACCCATACTAAAGAGAGGTTAATAATCTGTGATATTTGTCTCAGATCATTCCTTTTTAAAAGAAACAAAACTACGGAAATGATTAAAGCCAGAATCCTTCTCTCCCCAGTGAAGTCATAACTACCCTGAAATCATAACTACCCCTGTGCTATGCTTGTATGGATATTTGTATAAATGACATATAACTTCTTGTATATTTCAACTTTTAATAAAGGGTTTCATACTGTACTGCATTATTCTACAGTGCTAAAACTTGTTTTTACTCCATATTATGATTTTGAGATTTATTCATGTAGTTCTAGTTCACCAATTTCACTGCTGTACACTATTCCATTATACAAATGTTACAATGTTTTTTATACATTCTTCTCTAAATAAACACTTACATTGCTTCCAATGTTTCACTATAACAAGTAACACCTGAATAAACATTCTTGTAACATGTCCTGGGCACTGGGTAGTATTGCCGGGTCTTGCATCATGAGCATCTTCAACTTAATCAGACATCATCCAGTCGTCCTCCAAGGTGGTTACATCTATTTATCATGCCCAGTGGGATGAGCTCCTAGTGCTCCACTTTCACCAACATTTGTCTTTGTCAGACTCTTAAATTTTTACCAATCTAATGAACATGAAATAGGATCTTGCTGTTTTAATTTGCATTTCCCTTATTTCTAGTAAGGTTGAGTGCATATCATATGTTAATTAGCCATTCAGTTCTTTTTCTCTGTGAATTACTGTTCAGATCCTTTGACCATTAGTCTTTTTTTCAGTTGCATCATCTTTTTTCTTATTGATTCCTTGGAATTCTTTCTTTCTTAGCTTTTCTTTTTGGCTTCACGGCTTGTGGGATCTTAGTTCCCCGACCAGGGATCGAACCCTGGCCCTGGCAATGAAAACGTGGAGTCCTAATCATTGGACCACCAGGGAATTCCCTCGTAGTAATTCTTTTATGAATCCAAGGCATTAATCCTGATTCAGAACATTAATCCTTTATAGTTTTATATATTGCAAATATCTTCTCCCAGACTGAGGCTTATCATGTTTATTATGATTTTTTTTATTTGTTACATACCAAAAAATGTAAAATTACCAAATTGTGAAGCATAATAAAATGAATACCCATGAGTCCAAATGAAGAACCAAAATATGTATCACTGATATTATTCAAGCTAACAGCGTACCCACCAGCCCATCCTCCTGCCTCTCCTCCTAACCCCCATGCTCAATTTTATGTTTATCATTCCTCTGCTTTTATTTTTTTATTTTTATTTTTTGGCCACACCACGCGGCATGCAGGATCTTAGTTCCCTGACCAGGGAATTGAACCCATGCCCCCTGCAGTGGAAGTGTGGAATCCTAACCACTGGACCGACAGGGAATTCCATTCCTCTGCTTTTAAAAAGTAATTTTGCCACATGTGTCTCTCAAACTGAGATCTATCTTAGTTTTGTTTTTGAGCTTTGTAAAAATATTCTACATGCAGCCTTCTGCTACCTGATTTTTCCTCTCAGTATTTTGTTTCTAAAATTGATCCATGATATCACATGTAGCTGTAGTTCAATTATTTTCACCGCTAAACAATATTCTATTCCAGAATGTAACCATTTTCCTGTCCATGGACACTGGGTTATTTCCAGTTTTTTGCTATTATGAAATGCAATAAACATTCTTATACATGCCTCCTGGTTCAGAGGTACAAGAGTTTCTCCATGGCATCTGACTAGGGGTAGAACTGCTGGGTTGTAGGGTATGCACGTGAACTATAATTCCAAAGTAGTTGGACCATGTGGCTTGTCTTTTCATTTGCTTATATCTTTCAATATATTGAAGGGTTTTTTTTCTTTAAAGTAGTAAAATACACCAAGTATTCCTTTACAATTTGTACTTCTTGTACATTATTTAAGAAGACCTTCCTTTCTCTGAGGTCATAAATATATTGCCCAGTATTTTCTTCTAAAATTTTTAAAGTTTTATTTTCCATCTACAATTTTTTTTTTTTTTGTGGTATTTGGGCCTCCCTCTGCTGTGGCCTCTCCCGTTGTGGAGCACAGGCTCCGGACGCGCAGGCTCAGCGGCCAGGGCTCACGGGCCCAGCCGCTCCGCGGCACGTGGGATCCTCCCAGACCGGGGCGCGAACCCGGTTCCCCTGCATCGGCAGGCGGACGCGCAACCACTGCGCCACCAGGGAAGCCCTCCATCTACAATTTATTTTTGTGTATACGGTAAGGCAGGAACTCATTTTTTCCATATGGAAAATTGTATACTGTTTTCTTTTAAATACACATATTAAATAACATAAATGCCAACTGTGTTTTTTTTTTTAAAGCTTTAGAGTCTGAAACATGGATTGGGCCTTCCCCAAGAAGCAGAAATATTTTAATTCTAATTATAAAAGTTGAGAAACTACAGAAACCCTTCAATTTAGACTAAATATATTCCAGCAAAGCTGAATGTTAAGTAAATCTTATTTGTCCAAAGATTTCTACTATAAAACCAGAGACCTACTGCCACAAAAAAAAGAATTTCTTCAAGATACTAAGGTGTAAAAAAAAAAAAATCTTGGAGTTATAGAATGTAGGCAACAGCAGGTTTAAAACTGATATAAGGTAATGTTCTCACCTGGGAGCTAGAGTCCCACCTTGGGAGCCCATTCTCACTTTAGCACATGGTAAGTACAAATGATCCAGGTACTGCCCCCTTCCCAAACCTTTGTCTATTTTCCATACTGGGGTGTCCTCCAACTTAAAGCTCTTAATACCTCAAATCTATACCCTTCTTTTTCCTTTTGTTGTCTGGGTGTTCACAGTGTCAGCTAGAGCTGTGCTCTAAAAGAGTTTTGTTCATTGTTAATAGTCATTTCAAACATGATATGTTCCAACTTATGATTTCATTTAAGATTTTAGGGGATATAAAGCAATTTAATTTCCTACTTAATGACTTCTGAAAATTCTACACTCAAAAAAAAATGAATTGGGCTTCCCTGGTGGCGCAGTGGTTGCGCGTCCGCCTGCCGATGCAGGGGAACCGGGTTCGCGCCCGGGTCTGGGAGGATCCCACATGCCGCGGAGCGGCTGGGCCCGTGAGCCATGGCCGCTGAGCCTGCGCGTCCGGAGCCTGTGCTCCGCGACGGGAGAGGCCACAACAGAGGGAGGCCCGCATACCACAAAAAAAAAAAAAATGAATTGACAAAGATTGGATGCCTAGATGTACCTCACCTTTTATTACCTCTGTGGTTTAATACCTTAAAGTTAACTCATACCTACTGCCTAATCAGTTACTAGGGCCTAAGAGTTACCCAGGACCATGCTCGTACTACAAATACTAGAATAGGATTTAATCAGCCAAAGATGAAGCTAAAGCCTCTGCTTTTTTTCAGTGATTCTCAATGGACTGAAAAATAGCAGGCAGGGTGAACAATTATATATGTTAGGCTTAACCTAGAGCAATAAATTTATATTAAGCATTAACTAATATTAACCTTCCATCTGGTACTAGCTGAATGGGATCACTTATGACAGGTCAAAAGCACAGGGTTAACTGACCTTTTGAAGACTGAAAGTTAGCTTTATTTTCTTCAAGTTATCAAAGGAGGTCATATGAGGATGACCACTTCTACTATAGACAGAGTAAAGAGGCAAGAACCTTAACCACAGCATGAGAACCTGAGTTTATTCAGATTAAAAAACATTAACTATTAAAGAACACTTAACTCCAAATATGGAATTTGGGAAATTTCCTTCCTTATAGACCTATAAGGGGTTCCTAGTAAGTCTGACATGACCCTTTAGTATATGTCAAAGGGCATAAAGCTTCTCAGAGTACAAGAATAATTTAAGGTATGTAAGCTTAATTACCCCCAAAATTAAAGTGGCCAAAGGTTAAATCTCAGTTTGCTTTAAAAAAATTTTTTTTTAATCACAGAAGATTCCTTACCTTTTGTTACCCTCCAAAACATAGATAATTATCAGTCTCCCAATAATGCAGGAGCTACTGTTTAAGAAATAGTCTCTTAGATAGAGGGTCTCAACTTTCACTGCACAGTAGAATCACCCAGAGCCCTTTTAAAAATCAGATACTGAGACTATATACCCCAAACCAACTGCATCAGAATCTCTTGGGGTGGGACCCAGCATCAGTAAGTTCTGAAGTTCCCTAGGTGATTCTGGTATGCAGCCAAGGCTAAGATCTACTGCTCTATGAGAGACATAATAGAAGCGCCTGACACTCCCTAATCCTTAACAAGCTATGAAAAGAAGGCTATGATGTGACTAGCTATACCAAACCTAAGTATCCCCAAGTTAATGTTAGAAAAAGATATCACAGATTAATTTCATTTTCTGCATTTCCAAAAGCCCAGGTTTAACATAAAAATCATAATATTCAAAGCGTGGTCTTGAGGCCCACTGATGGGCCTTAAATGAATCCAAAAAATGCAAGCCTTTCTTTTGATTCTTTCTTAATCCTAAGGCTTCCACTTTCACATATGACTAACAGGTACTTAGTAGCAACCTACTAAATGAGTTATTAAAGATACTATAGAGAACTCTAATTCACTATTTTCCTAAGAAGTCTGGCCAAAACACTGTATTTGGCAAACCTGCCAAGTTACAACTGTGTACACCAACAAGCACAAGTGCCACTATTTCTAGCTAATACACATGCATGATCATCATTCCAAGTTAGTCATAGTTTTCCATCCCTGCTATTCTTGCTTTCTAATGACCAACTGCTATAGTTTAGCTTTACTATTTTCAATTTGCTACTGGGTTTCTAGCAAAGCCTAAGTATGTAGTGATACACATTTCTATTATATCTGGTCAATAATTCTCCAATAACTAGACACGGATATGTGCATTGCATTTTATGAACCAATGAGTCAGAATAAAAGTTTGCCTAGACAGCAATATTTCACTGGTGAATTTGTACTATTTAAATAAATTCCAACATGCTATTGATACCAAGGTAAATGCAATAATGTTACTTATTTTTAAGCTTGTGGGGCCTAATTTTACGTGTATATACTCAAATACTAGTAAAGTAAGCATTTCCCTTAAATTTCTCTCCAGTTTTTATCACCAAGTTCCTTTTTCCACCATAAAGTAGGAAAGGGTGGGGCAGGTGAACTGATTTGACTCGGTGAATCAAACTTTTGTAAGTTTGAGAACCATAGCCTTAAAGCTCTGGGTAGGTATTTGTACTTAGTTTCATTTTGCGAGAACTCCGTCTTAAATATAACCCCTTTACCACCATAAACATAGGGAAAAGGTAAAACAGGAAGGAAAGGGGTTGTCACCAATGTAAAAGGTCAGAATGAGGTCATCCACTGAAAATGTCACAACCAAAACAACCTCATATTATCTGCCCTCCTTCAAAAGATTACTTTTGGCACTACCAACATAATGACAGTGCTCTATAAAGGTAATTTAAAACAAGGAATAGGTAAGCTGCAAATATTTATCAAATGCAAATTTATGTGCATACTTTTAAACTGATTCATACTTGGTTTGTAGCATTTAAGAAGCCACAAATATTACTTACTAGCTGACGTCTGTTTCTTTTCCAGGTTTCTGCTTTCCTTTTGGAATTCATGTTCTGAAAAGCTAAAAGCAGAGAAAACAAGTTCTAATCAAAGTTCAGGAATAAAGTTTACTACTTTTTTAGGCGCTGGGTTCAAGCCACATGAGACCCTCAAGTCTTGCTTTTCTGCCCATACATCAATAACTCTGGATGACACATTTCCCAGCAAATTCATAAGCCCAAATCAGAGGCTCTAAAGCATTAACTCAAAGAATCACACAATAAGAGTTGTAAGCCACACTTCTATGTGGATCAAGCGGCTAGAGAGGACACGGACAGGCCTTAAGCAAAATTACAGGGAATTTAATCAGAATCACAGGGAATTCAGTCTCATCAGAAGCAAAGGTCCCAAAGTGGACCTAAAACATTCACAACTTCTCAAAATTACTATCAAATTTCCAACAGTCGTAACTGTTACATAATCAGAGACTTCTGAATATATAATACACTATGGACATAAGCTTCTCAAGGATGAACTGTAATTTTACTACAGAGTTTCAATGGTTTGATAGAGTCAAAGTAACTCATAAACTTCTTTCTGCCATGACAGAAAGAAGCACCAAGGATAAATCTAATCTGGAGTTGTTCCCAGGACTCTTTCCTTTACTACTTTTGCTTGCCTGCTTCTTATTCATCCCTTGTAACACCTTCTCAGTACAGCTCCAAAGAATGCTCTTTTGGACATCTGCCTTTAACACATTTGGTAGCCTTCATCTTGCCTCACCATATAGAACAAATCACAGGCAAACCTGGGAAGGTATTTTTACTCTCTAAAGACTCAAACTGTGAGAATCTCCTAATCCATCCCGCATATTTTGGTTACCAGGGGAACAGCTCTTCCAGGCCCCGTTAAGGGATAAAAAGGCTAACATCACTGTTAACACTTACTGAAATCACTGGGGAGGCTGTGGTTCAGATTCCTATAAAATTCTGTCCTATGTGCTTTTTTCAGTCCTGTGCAAAGGCCAAAGTCAGAAAGTTTCACGTGGCCCTATGGGGAGGAAACAAGGTAATGAATGGATGAACATTCATGGATGTGGAACAGAAGCTCCGTGCAGTATCTATTGCAGCTCCACAGCCAAAGGATGCTGCTTTTTCTTTTACTACAGGGAGAAATACATAATAGCAAACAAATTCTTTAAAGATCACCCCAAATCCTATTATACAAATAAAAGTATTTTCATTTTTGCACATTACCTTTTTGTCCAAATATAAACTTTAAAACTAGTTGAACCCTCTGTGGCATCTAACTTTTTTTTCACTTTTTTAAAATACTGAAATATAGTTGGCATACAATATTATATTAGTTTCGGGTGTATCCACAGCATCTAATTTTACTTCTTAAACTAACTCAATCAAATATTCTTCTGTGTTTCTTCAAAATCATTTTTAATGTCTACGTAATATTCAAATGACTTAGTACATCGCTATCCCCCGATACTGGATGCTTAATCCACTCTCAAAGCACCCCTGTGCCAGAGAGGGCCTGTGTTCCCAACCCTAATCACGCATGGTACAGAAGATGGTCTTAATAAACAGCTGTTAAATGATGAGTAAATAAACAAATCTTTGTTCACATAGCTTTTTCTCCACTTGAATTATTTCATCAGAATAAATGCCAAGGAGTAAACTATTCCAAAGACAAAGGGAATAAACTTTATTGCACAGTTATTGACAAATATTGCCACACTGTATTCCAATCATAAGTCTCTGACTTTATCATTCTCTTCAAAGAAAACTCACACCTCCTGTGAGCCAGGCACCATGCCTTTAAGTGTGCTGTCTCATTCTTAAGCCACACTTCACAGACTCAAGAGTCATTAAATGACTTTGGGGTGAAATGGCAGAACCAAAGCCAGAAATCAATGCTCTCTCTCTCTCCAGACCAGATTACTTAACCTCTCCAACCCCCTGATCTCATCTGGAAAATAGGAATAATGATATCTTCCTGGCAAGAATGATGAGAATTAATGCATGTAAGGCTCCTAACCTGGTACCTGGCACATGCCTTGCCCTAAGGAAGAGGAAGGTGTTCTTGGGGTGGTGAGATTTTCCTTGCAGGGCATTTGGTCCATGCCAAAAGGTCCTTGATACTTGGTTCTGTCCAAAACCATTTGGCATGGACACTTCGGATTGGACCAAATTGCAAGGAACTTTTTGCATGGACCAAACGTCTTATGAACACTTTAGACAGGACCAAATGTCCACTAACCAAAATTTTAAGTAGATAAGGAGGTAAAAACCAAAAACAGGGGACTCTTGATGCTCAGGGATCTATACTGCTCAAGGTCACACGATTAAAAGTGATGTGGCCAAGGTCTGAGCTCCAATGACTCATCTGTGGTCTTTCCATGATACCACCTTCCTTCAGTCTGTAACATACAAACTTCCCAGTGTACAAAGCTACAGAAGCTTTGCTTAGGGTCAGGTTTTTGGAGGTTTTTTATCTCATTAGGTTTGGCTGTGTGTGTGTGTATGTGTGTGTGTGTGTGTGCGTGTGCGTGTCTGTCTGTCTGTCTTTGGTAAACTACCAAAGACAAAAGACAACTTTGGGCCTGCTAACCTAGTATCTTCCTTTAAGACTTGCAAATAACCTGTTCTGCAAGCCAAGGAAGTGTTTTATAGTTCTCATAATTACATGATTTACCTGGACACCTCCAAGAAAAAGTGTCTTAAAAAGCAGTGCCAGGGCTTGCCTGGTGGCACGGTGGTTAGGAATCCGCCTGTCAATGCCGGGGACATGGGTTCGAGCCCTGGTCCGGGAAGATCCCACATGTTGCGGAGCTACTAAGCCCGTGCACCACAACTACTGAGCCTGAGCTCTAGAGCCCGCGAGCCACAGCTACTGAGCCCATGCACCACATGTACTGAAGCCCATGCGCCCTAGAGCCCATGCTCCACAATAAGAGAAGCCACCACAATGAGAAGCCCGCGCACCGCAACAGAGTAGCCCCCACTCGCCACAACTAGAGAAAGCCTGCGCACAGCAACGAAGACCCAACGCAGTCAAAAATAAATAAATTTATTTTTTTTAAAAAAAGCAGTGCTTTGGGCTTCCCTGGTGGCGCAGTGGTTGAGAATCCGCCTGCCGATGCAGGGGACGCGGGTTCGTGCCCCGGTCTGGGAGGATCCCACATGCCGCGGAGCGGCTGGGCCCGTGAGCCATGGCCGCTGAGCCTGCGCGTCCGGAGCCTGTGCTCCGCGACGGGAGAGGCCACAGCACTGAGAGGACCGCGGACCGCAAAAAAAAAAAAAAAAAAGCAGTACCTGGAGCAAATGCTATTCAAACCTAAAGTTTCAGGGAACTCTGTAGCTCTTTTGAGTACACAGCAGGAACTCAAAATGTCTACATTTTCACTTCTATAATCTATATGGCTAAACACATATATGAGCTCTCCTCTACAAGTCTGGGCTAGCATATTGTAGAGAGCATGTCTGCACCAAACAGGGTGCCCAAATCCACCTCAGCTAGACTGAGTCCCCAAGCTCTTGGCCTTCAGTATGTTTGCTGACCTTGAACACAGACTATGGCCTACAACTAAGAGAGAACTAAGGCCCCTGGGGTACAGGACCAAGGCATCTGAACCCAAGACCACACAAAGTAGGGCTACTGCTTTATTAAAAATATAGCTGGGACTTCCCTGGTGGCGCAGTGGTTAAGAATCCGCCTGCCAATGCAGGGGAAACGGGTTTGATCCGTTCAGTCCGGGAAGATCCCACATGCGGTGGAGCAACTAAGCCCGAGAGCCACAACTACTGAGCCCACACGCTGCAACTACTGAAGCCCGTGCACCTAGAGCCCGTGCTCTGCAACAAGAGAAGCCACCACAATGAGAAGCCCGAGCACCGCAACTGAGAGTAGCCCCCACTCACTGCAACTAGAGAAAGCTCGCATGCAGCAATGAAGACCCAAGGGAGCCAAAATTAAATAAATTAATTTTTTTAAAAAAAGAAAACCCTTCTATCAGGCACAGTTTAAAAAATGTATATATATATATATCTGAACTTAAGGACAGAAAAATAATTTCATATACATTAACATTTTAAAAGCAGAATACCAAGCTATTTACTTTTACGATGCTAACTGTACATAAACTGACACAAACAGAAAAGGTACTGAAGCTATTTTACTAAAATAGTGGTGATCTTCGAATGATAACATTATAGGTATTTTTCTTCTTCATAGCTCTCTGTATTGTTCAAATTTTCCACTACGTATATACATTATTCTTAAAATAAAAAAAAAACTATTAATTAGAAGAAATTATCTGACAAACCTCCTACCCTCTTGAAACAGAAAGATTAAGGTTTTCAAAGAAAGTAGACCAAAACTTCATATTTTTCAAAGACTGTTATCAAAAGACAGTAAGAAAGAAAAATACCCTAGGAATTAAATTTACTTTCCTACTTAAAAGAAAAATTCAGTCTAGACAACCATTCTATGTACCAGAACACAACGACCTAGAATTTTAGAGCTGGAAGGGACTTTGGAGCTTCTCTGGATCAATATATTCACTTTATAGATAAGTGAGGTCCAGACAGTGGAGGAACTTGCCAAGGAGCATCCAACAATTTAGCAGCACAGGGATTTTCTTCTGATTTGCTGTGAGTTTAAGAATCAGGCAACTAACCTCATTTGCATGTCTAAAGATGACTACAAAGAGGCCATCACAGAGACTGAGCAGGACTCTGCCTTAAGCAGAGGGCGCAGGATTTGGAACCTGAACTTTGTGGCAGATTATTGTTGCTGTCGCCTTACTTCCTGGTTCTTGGCTGGGATCCTCGACAGATGAGGTTGCCCAACAAAAGGGTTCTCGATAGGAGATGCATTAGTATAGTTAATTATATGCTAAGAGAAGATGACTATCTTTGGCTTTAATACAAAATAACTTAAATCAATTTTATTCTTCATCATTTTCCAAAATGTTCTGTATCTTTACGAGGAACGTTAAGTCAAATTATGGAATTCATAAGCCTTTCAGAGAAAGTAACAGCAAACTTACCTGTAAGAAAAAGAAAAAAATGTACCAGGTAGCTCACAGCTCCCCTACTGTGATTACCGCAAGCCACGCAGGTGTTAAAGCAGAGGCTGCTCAGACAGGTAAAGACACGCTGGTCAGGCGCTACTCCCCACAGTACCTTGCTGTCCAGGAGAAGATTGTCTGGTTTGATGTCTCTGTGGATGAATCCGAGTTGGTGGATGGAGTCTATGGCTAATACCGTCTCTGCTGCATAAAACTGAGTCTCCTCTTCTGTCAGTGTGTCTTTCTTCATCAGCAGGGTCATCATGTCCCCTGGAAACAAGAAGATACAAAGTACACACACACACACAAAACAACACACAAATAAATGCCAGTTTTCAATATGTCTCCCCTATCTGCCAACGTAAGGCGGTGCTAAACAGGCCTCTGCTCTGTCCCAGAGATTACCCACTATGGGCGGAAATGCCCAATATGAACAGAAATGGTAAGCAGTTTCTAACACTTAAAAGGGAAAATTCACAGCCAGGGATTGCAAAACACTTTCACCTAAGCTAACTGATGCTGACCCCTAAGCTGTGATTTCCCTTTTACTTTGGAGAGAGAAAGGAAATTTCTCTCACACTAAAATAAATAAATAAGTAGATAGATAAATAAATTTGCTTAAGATAATTTTTTGGACTGGGGGAAAAGCTACTTTACTTTTCACTTTGCACAAACTTCTCTCTACCTAGAACCAAATGGCATTTCCACATAGGCTGTACTGCCATTATCAGAGAGGCTGAAATGCCAAACAACAAAAACGTAAAAATTCTGGGAGGCTGAGAACAAGCTCTCCAATGTTTATTCACAAAACACTAGAACATAAATAAAAAGGTGGGATTTTAGGTAGCAAAGTGTTAGTCAACAAAAGCTAAATATAAACTGAAAATGCTACAGACTAGGATGTATAATAGCTGCCTCCCAAAAGTACACGGTGAACACCTCCCTAGATCAGTTGGGATTTTTCTCCAATGTTTTACTGTAGGTACTTAAATATACACCAAAATGCTATATGCAACTTTTACAACACAACATCAGTATTTTAGCAGTTAAAAGGTAACCTTAGTTTTCTGCAAAGTCAAAATTTAATTATTTCTGCTTAACACCAACAACATAAAATGGTGAAAAAAAGATTCTGATCCTAACTCAACAGACAAAAGCAAAGCAAAGGAAATATGAATAAGCAGTTTAAAGCTAAAAGAAACAGGAAAGATTCAGTTTAGATCGCATAGGAAGACATTTTATTAGAAAACAGGGAAAAGAGATAGAAACCTCTGATTTTAATAGAGCGCCATGCTGCTTTTTAAATTTAATTTATAACTTTGAGGGCATTTTTGTATTCTTGGAGAAAAGTGGATATTTTACCCTTGGGCAAAAATTAAGCCATTTATTAAAACGCTCCTTTTTGCCCCAAAACTTGAAAAACATGATTGCCTTATCACTCCTGGCAGCCACGCATTCAATCTGGAGGCACATCAGAGACTCAGCCTGGCTCTAAGTTATCTGTGAGGCCTTAGCGCTGTGGCCCCACCTGTGTGGGCTTGCCCAGATGATCAGAGCGCTCAGGCCAGGTGGTCTATGGCTCTGCAGGCCAGCTCCACCAGGTGCAAAGGGCAGGGTCCAGGAGACAAGAGAGGCTATGGAAGATGGTGCAGGTAAGGTTTGAGGAGACACATGTCAAGGGGCTGGGTGTTTACTGAACTGGTTCTTACTCCCATTTAACGACTGGCATCTAAATGTTAAAAAGTTTCTCCTCATTCTATCAGATAGGTTCTTTTCTAGCCTTCATCAGTTGTTAATAAAAAATTATTGATGACCCTAAATCTAAACTAAAGGTTGTCACAAGATCAAATATTACACCACAATTATATTAGTTTTGCTACAGAAGCAAAAAAGAAAGTTTTCTTTCTCTCCTACCAGTGTATTCACAGTTTGTCTGCTCACCGGGAAACAGACTGTGTTCCCCAGAACAGATGCATGCTCTGTTCTGTGTGTACTTTGGAGCTGCCTCAGAAGATGCACATGCCGAGTTACATAAAACTTGAAATCTCAGAAATGAGAAACTGATTGTGGCTACTAATATAGGTAATGAGAAATTCACTTCTTATAAGTTATAGAAAAAAACTTGAAGCAAAGAATGTAATAGCTTCAATTCTGTCACTTGGGTAACTAATTATACATGATTCGACTGACAGGAGGGCAGGCAAAGCCCCTAGTTTATTCCTATTTATTTAGAAAGAAAAAGAAAAGAAAGAAATATCCATCTGAAATCATGAGAATGAAGGAGGTTACTTTTATGGCCCTAAAGCTGTAGAAAGGCACCCCAGCACAGACAGGTTACTGACCTCCTTACAGACCTAAAAAGATACAGAAAGCAACTTTGTGAGCACGATTAAAAGTAGAAAGGAGGGTTAATTGATGTGATAGAGAAACCACAAAACAAAAAGGAAAAATGACCTTTCATCGTCAAGTAATTACCTCCGGGCAGGAACTCCATGATTAGGTAGAGGTTTAGCTTATCCTGAAAACTATAGAACATTTTCACAACCCACAAACTGTCTGCCTCCACTAGAATGTCACGCTCCGCACGAATGTGGCCAACCTGGAGGTACACGCATTTGATTAATGACAAGCCTTGCTCTGCTTTATTAGACTGTATATTTGTTTAAACAATTTAAATACTGTTTTGAGTATTAAACTGTGATGATACAAAAGATCTAATTTATGCTTAGGCAAACCTACTAACTCAAAATTGACAACATTTGACTTGAAGGTATTCAGTGATGAAAACTTGAGAGATGAAAGGCTTAAAAAATGGCAAAATCAATGGCTTGAATGCAAAGGGAAACTTTAACACTACTATAAATGGAACCTTTGATTAGTTAAAATTACCATCCTTTTGCATATCTTTTTGTTCTAATAATCCTTTTTGATAGAAAGAAGTCCCCAAGATGAGACTCTCTAAACACATCCTCCCTCAGGTCTTCAATGACATCTGCAAAGACAATGACCTAATTGACAATTCCAGAATACTCTGATGCCACAGCATTCAGCTCACTGCTGTGCACACAGGATGTGCTCGATCAGTTCTTACTGAACTTAAATATAAGAACACCTAAGAAAAGTTGTAGATTCAAATTTATGACCTTGCCGTTTTCTATTTTTACTGAAATATCTAGCTAGGGAGACCAAGTTGCCAAAGGTTTGGGAGAATTACTTCATTAATTTATTATTATCAAGTTTACCTTATCTACTTTAAGTATATAATAGTAATCAAAACACTGCTGCATATTATCAAGTCCCACCCCCTCTCCTCTTATATAAACGTCATAAGATGCAAAACTGGGTTGAATCAGGTCTAAATTTATTAAGACCCAGTCCAAGCCTTGAATAGAGGTTTTGACCTTAACATATATTCCAGGGCTGGACCTCCTAGAATATGTTCAGAGGTAAAGATATACCAAGTTCACAAACTGGCACTTCTATTGGCAAACTCAGCCCATGGTTTTTGTTTTGAGACAATGTGCTGTATGCTTGTTTGTTTTACTGGGATGTCTTTACCAAAGACGCAGATCCCAGCCCTCTCTCCTGTCTTACACCTAACCTGCCTCATTCTTCCATGCTAACTCCCACAGGCCTAAAAGCATCTGAGTTTTCAGTTTCTACTAAAATTGTTCTTTAGGAAATTTTAAAATAAATTCAATGTCTTAAAACTGGGGTCCCCAGTACCAGTCTGCAGCCTGTTAGGAACCGGGCCGCACAGCAGTAGGCGAGCAAGCGAAGCTTCATCTGCAGCTCCCCATCACTCCCCATCGCTTGCATTACCACCTGAACCATCCCACCTCCCCCGGTCAGTCCATGGAAAAATTGTCTGCCACGAAACCGGTCCCTGGTGCCAAAAAGGTTGGGGACCGCTGTCTTAGAAAATTTACATTTTTACATCTCTACTTATGGTATGAGGGTGGGAAAAAATGGAAGAAGATAAGGGTGATAAGGAACAGTGCTATAAAATCATGAAGAATGGGCTTCCCTGGTGGCGCAGTGGTTGAGAGTCCGCCTGCCGATGCAGGGGACGCGGGTTCGTGCCCCGGTCCGGGAAGATCCCACATACCGCGGAGCGGCTGGGCCCGTGAGCCATGGCTGCTGAGCCTGCGCGTCCGGAGCCTGTGCTCCGCAACGGGAGAGGCCACAGCAGTGAGAGGCCCGCGTAATGCAAAAAAAAAAAAACAAAAAACAAAAAAGAATCATGAAGAAGCCAAGTAACGCTTTGAGGAAATGCTCATGCCACTTGCTAAAATGCAGCCTGGGCTATGACCCAGTCAATTACTACACGAAGACCATACACGGCAGCATTCACCCACCTCTGCTTCCCTTGTCTCTTGTTAAGGCCTCTACCTACTGCAGGGATGTACGGAAAAGAACAGACACTACCACTGCCACTTGTCACTCGCCTTAGAGGGCAGGATGGTGACTGCAACATTCTCAGTTTGTCACACGGAAAGCTATAGGTATTGTGACCACACCTTGCCCTTCTCTCCTCGGGCTGAGACAGCAGCTAAGAACCTCAAGATCTAGGGGTGGAGTCAGGTGATTTTAGGGGAGGGGAGGGAAGAGCCAGAGGTGCAACTCACACCAGAGGTTCCCTTTCCCCTGTTCCATAAATATTGAATGGGGTGGGGGAATCACATGCTAGCTGCTACCCTGGTCACTAGGAAAGCAGAGATGAAAGTCAGTCTTTGGTTCCATCCTAACACTATACTGGCATCACAGCTGGAGGTTTTCCTTTTGCACTGGAAGAGAAACATGAAGAGACTAGCTACATGCTGGTCTTTTATCCTTTAAAATTTATTTTCCAGGTAGCAGAAATTTCCATCTTGTGGGACAGAATAACAACCGGAACTCTCAGTGGGTAGCTGTAATTCCTGCTCAGTTTGTAATAGCAAGCAAAAAGTTTTCCTCTGGATAAGCCACCTATACCTACAAAAAGCTAGGCTCTGAATCTATACTTTGTCAGCGCCACCCAGAAGTGATGGATTTGCCCCACAAAGCTGCTGCATGCTTCCTCAAGACAGCTGACCCAGGTAGAGTCTGTGGCCAGAAACTTTAATTGGACCACAATGAGATCAAACTTAAAGAGCTGAGTCCATCAGCAAGGTGAGCTACTAATTTTAAAATCTTAATTTTAAACATTAAAATTTTTAACAGGACATATCCTTTATTTTCATGTAGAAAATTTTTAGAAACTGATTTTGAAGAAGGTACAGTACTTGAGCAAATGTTTTTACACAATATGTTTGGATCATCCTGTTACCACTTCTGTTACCTCTGGCACATGCTATGAAGGATTAATAAGTCAAACTCATGATGTGTACTTCTCTTTACGATTTTACTCTGAATGCTAATCATTTGATAAAGGACGATTTTGAGTCTTGCTTAAAACTACAGGAACTATATCTTGTAAAAATAGAATTTACTTGTGAAATACAAAATATACTGACTAATCAATACAGCCTTACATTTTCCTTTTCAAGATTAACTGAAACTCTTTCAATGCCTACACCCATATCACACACTAATTTTTAGATATAAATTAATAGGGCTAGTGTGCATTTTGAATAAGGTTGGTGTTAGCATAAACTATATTGTCTAAAGATATACTGCCAGGGTATTTGATACTCTCGACCAAAATTCCTGGGAGCCTAAAGCTTTTGGGTAATATTGGAAAATTAAAGAGAAAATTAAAATCCCAAATTTTGAGCTGGTGCTTAAATGAAGGGCAGAGAAGCCTTGGTGATTATACCTCCTCTCGAGCAGCAGGAAGGACTGGGTGTGGGGCTGGCCTTCATCCCAGCTCTTAGGCTCTGTATCCAGAGCTCTCCTTTCCATGGGGTCTCTCTGCCCTCCTGTAGCAACTGGTATTCTACAGGATATTTGTAGGTGTCACCCATTACAATCTGTTCTTAAGCAACCTGCTAAATTAAACTAGATTTATAGAAAGTCTGCATTCTCATTTTTAATGTATTGTCCAATATTTAAAATCTTAGTTATTCTACATGAAGTACTTAATGCATCTTATAAATCTATTTGCAAAGTAGGTTTGAGGTTTTAGAAAGTATTCTTAATCATTAAAGGAGAAGCTGCATTGCTCTGTCGTTTGCATTATATTTTTTCAAATGCATTCCAAAAGAAGACTGGTCTTAGGTACTGATGAGCCACTGAGAAGACCCAACTTTGGTTTGCATGTACAGAATGAAGCATGGTAAGACACATTTTAGATCGCAAATTCTAAATTCTAATTCCTAAGACTCAGTTCCAAGGTGTATATATAACTTCTATCTCTCAGCATTCAGTAAGGAACATGCTACCACAGTAAGAAAGACCTCAAAAAAAGGCTCCTGATGACAAGGACAGCTTGTGATCAACTGGGGGACACAAATATCAGATATTTCTCTAGTAGGTTTTCAACTTTTAAAAGTCTGCACATAATGTATAGGCATTATTTGTACTTTTATAATATATGTAACTCCTTCTTTTGGGGAGAAAGAAAAGTAATATTACATGTATATTCATACATGACAGGGCTAAAGAAAACTAAAATAGGAATATACACTTCAATTAAACAAAAAGAACAGTTCTAGGAGACAAAAATTCATAAGCTGACTAAAATCGCTGCTTCAATTGTGCTTTTACCTGTTCTTTTTCAAGCATATCTGCTTTACGGAGTATTTTCATTGCATACACATGCCCTGTATCTTTCTTCTGAACAAGCCGCACCTAAAAGTTATAAAGAAATGCCAAAAGTTCACAATGCCAAGCTAATGCTTTCATGTGTTATAGGAAGTAATATTTAAACTGGAAAAGTACTGCCATTTTTATATAAGCAACTAGCAATAACAAAGCAGAAGAAAATGCTTTTCAATATTCCAAAATGGATATATTACACACAGTGAAGTCAGTGCTGGAAACATCCTCAAATATCTCCACATCTGAACAGCTCTGGCTCCCTAGTTGAACAAATCAATCTAATTTTAAACCCTCACTGTGGGAATTCCCTGGCGATCCAGTGGTTAAGACTCGGTGCTTTCACTGCCAAGGGCCCGGGTTCAAAGCCTGGTCGGGGAACTAAGATCCCGAAAGACACGTGGCGTGGCCAAAAAGAAAAAAACAAACCCTCACTCTGGAACTTAAGGACTCATTAAACCCATGGCACATGTCAAGCAGTCAGCTCAGAAAACCTAAGGAAATAATTACAACAATGTTTAAAACAATAGCAAAAGCTCAGGTATAGAAAAAAAAAATGCCTGGAAGAATTAATAGGATAATAGCATAATTAGGAAAATAATAGCATTAATAGCATAATCAGGGAAGTATGGTTTTCTGCAGTTCTCCTTTCTCTTTTCCATTTTTTTTTTTTAGAGACAACAGATAATTTATGATGAAAAGAAAATAAATGGTCTGCAAACCCAAACAAAACTTCTTGGAAATTTCCTGCACATCCTCCCCATCTTCCCCCAAGATATGTATGTTTTCTTCTCCCTGCACCATTCCTTATGTTCTCCTCGAGTCCCACGTCCCCTCCTCACTGAACAGAGAGCTCTTTTAGAGGTGGTTCTGTACCTTTCCCTCTCTCAAGGGGCCAACAGGGATTATGAACAACGAGGGATCAATTTAATCTTTCACCTGTGCCTTTGAATATGTACTCACATTTCCCCTAGGTACTGGTTTTTAATACTATGCTGCTTCATTTAAACAATGATAATGAAACTAATACATCAGTAGGTCATCCACTTTGGGCATTTTCCATGAATGGAGATGATCTTGCATGGGCTCATTCAAACCCTCCCCAACAGACTGCTCTTGTGACCAAGCAGGATGCACATGCAAGACCAGCTGGGACAAAGTTGCAAATGCTTTCACTCTATACCACCATTAACATAACTTATTTCTATAAATTCTGTCACCTAGGGCCATCTTTTTAGAGCTGTACCAATCTGGCGGGAAGAAATAAAGGGTGGAGATATGCTGTGAGTTTGCTCCTGGAGAGGCAGTGTAATGCGAAAAGCAAGACCTTCAAGATCAGGAAGACCTAGGCCCCACTTCTGGTACCACTGCTCAATGGTTATGTGATGCTGGAACATTACATACCCCTCGGAGTCTTAATCTCATTGTGTATAAAATGAGTTACTGTCATGATTACAGGAGAGAAGCACTCAGTAAATAATAAATATTGATTTCTTTCTACCTTTCAACTCTCCCTCTAGATCAATACTTAAAGCATCAACATCATCTCTGGAAAAGCAGAGAACAACCGGATCCCTGGGACAGTGGAGAGCGGAAGAAAAAGAAGACAGAACACTTAAGATGTGGGGCTGGCATGCTTGACCCACGCACTCCATACTTCAGTTATATCAAGAATCATGAGCTCATGGTGTTAGAAGCTTTGAAGTTCTGTGGTATTTCTGTATTTGACAAGTCGCTGTGGTTTTTTTACCTCACCAAATGCTCCTCTGCCTATTACTTTTAAGGACTCAAAATCTTCCAATCCAAGTCTTGTTCTCTTCAAACGAAGAAACTCTGTTTCCTTCCGAGCATGTGCTGATCTCCTGAGTCGTTTCTAATGTTTAAATAAAGAGGGAGAGAGGTGGGAAGGGGAGGAGTTGGAACTCTGAAACTCTGCAACAAAGTCATATTTGTGGTTTAACCCACCTGCGAAGCAGGGCCACATCAGACTAAGCATCATCTGTTCACACATGAAAGCACCACAGAATGACCCTTACAAGATCACTCCTCCCTTCCCAGGCCTTCAGATACAATAACCAAGCCATACTGAACAGACGGTGCCTCCTCTGAGGGCTCTGACTAACCTACGTCAACAATCGACTTTTCTAAGGCTTCTAATGAAGGAAGGATAAACAACCAACATTTTCCTTTAACCCTCCTTATATAAAAGTGTGGTTTTTAAATTTCCCTCTGGATTTTCTTTACACGTTGTGGTTCATTTTATGCATTAACTTTCTACTGTTCCTACAAGTCTTGGGTATTTTTCACCATTTTCCTGGGTTCTATGATTCATTCCTCTTTTTGAAAGCATTTCCACTGCCACTTCAGTTCCTTACATGGAACATCTGCCACATCTGTGGGCAATGGAGGGAAGGGCTGATTTGAGAGAGATTTTGCCTTGACAAAGATTTTAGAAATTTGCCCCACTTCTATGGAGCCTTTTCAGTGAATTAAAAATGCTATAATTTGCTTTTTTAAATTTTAATTTTATTTCATCTCTTCCTTTTCTTGGAGTTCTAAAGCTAATTAATTTATTACAACAGAGCCTAAAGAAGTCATCCTCTCCTGGTACTTAATAATTAATTTCTCCCTCTGCATGAGTACCCAAATCCAGAAGCACACCAGCCCTCATAATTTCCTGTTATTGAGTCAAAACCATTCCCCTGTGCACCAAGGCTAACAACTTGCTGGATAAGATATGATCTGCCATGCTGGGTTTCAAGAAAAATTTTTTTCAATATTAATTACCTCTTCATCTTTTAGGCCTTCTTCTTCCATCACTTTTTCTAACTTCTTTTGTCTAAAAATAAAGACATATGACATAATATTTGAATGATAACTTTCCGTTATCTATATGCAAACAATTTTTTACTGATAAAAACAGGTAAATCTCAAAATGCTTCGTTAAAACAACAAATTACAGTTATTAAGACAAATGAAAAGATTCTCACCCTTTGTCAGTTCTACATTTTGACAAAAATTGTATGTTAATGCAACAAAGAATCTTATTTCAAAATGAAAAGTTCTCTTTTTTGGAGGGTAACATTTCCTCCTTAACAAACCACAAACAGCTGGTGTTTGATAACCTCTTCTATCAGGGTGTTTCTCTCCTTGTCCCTGACTGAAATCTACTTCCTTTACTTTCACATCTTCCTCCTCCTCCCTGCCACAAGCAAAGAGTAATAACAACAGATAAACACAGAATTTGGAGATTCAAGGGGGGGGAAATGTTCAAAAAAGGTGACTGGCACTGCTGTTAAATCTTAAGACTCAAAGCCACATGGCACGGCCAAAACAAAACAAAAAAACAAAAATCTTAAGACTCTAAGTCCTTGGAGTACTAAACTTTAGAAACTGCATCCAAGAATGTTTTTGATCTATATTCTCATACTGATTTGATAAAACTAAAAGAAACAAGTAAAACTTCCTTACAACCAATTCCACACAACTTTTATTTATTCGGCATAATAAATGAAAGCACATGGGCTGGAATCTCCTCTATCACTTATCAGCATTCCAGACAACAGGCAAGCTGAGCAGAGCAGGGAAGAACAGAAGTACAAGGTACACAAAGCAACAGCCTGTGGTCTAGCGCAGCTGAGGCACACACAACTTGGAATGCCACACTAAGAAGGTTGGCTCTTAGTCTGTAGACCTCAGAGCTATCAGAGGCTTGTGCACAAAGGAGTGGTGTGATGAGGTTTCTATTTCAGAATGGCAGCTCGAAGTAATGAGCTGATGGACTGGCAGGGAAAGCAAGTGACAAAGACGGAGGCAAACTGGAAGCTATCGTGAGTCAGACGGACAGTAAATACCTGAAACTAGGGCTGGAAACCTAGAATGAAGTGAACAGAGCTACTGCAAAGATGACCAACTGGCAGGAGGAGTCAAGGGAACAGTCTTAGAATTTCTTGTGTGGGAGGATAATGATGCCACTAACCAAGACAGGAAACCCAGAGCGAGGAACATGGGAAGATAATGAGTTTTATTTTAGTCAATGAGTATTTATTACTATAATAGTATTTAGTTAAAAGGAATATTTTTATTTTATTATATTTAATTACTGTTAGAAATCATATTACAGTACAAATCCACAGGCTGAGATGATAAACAAGAATTTGTGTCCAGACTCCCAGGAAGTGAAAAGATCTACTCTGACCGTGACGGGAAGAAGAAGGCATCTGCATGGCTCCCAGTCTGCCCACTTTTCTTCTCCTAGTTCCCAGAATATTTGGGGATATGCATCTATGTGTGCATATGTATTGGAGGGAGAAGGCTGTACTACTGGCAATTTCAGGAGTGAAAATTAATTCCATTTCCATGGTTTAATAGTTGAAGTAGGGAAGAATAAGAAGATCAATGCATGGCAAGAACTATAAGAACTCAACCATGGTCAGCTCCTTTTGTGCCTTGAGTATCAAACAACGTCATACTTTCTGACTATATATACTTTGAATGACCACACCAGATTGTGACAGCAGTCCAATGTGCTATCACACAATGTGTGTCACAGAGACGGCCCAAATTTTAAAACTAAACTGGACCGTATTCTACAGCTCTGTTGCAAGTATAATTAAACTGGTCTCAGTAGATAACCTGCCTGAGAGTAAAGTTAACAGAATCAGAATCAACACCTTGAACACAATCAGATTCTTCTCTTTTTTTTTTTCTTGGCCTTGCCACGTGACTTATGAGATGTGAGATCTTAGTCCCCTGACCAGGGATTGAACCCAGGGCCTCAGGCAGTGAGAGCTCGGAGTCCTAACCACTGGACTGCCAGGGAATTCCCCTCAGATTCTTTCATTAGAGAAAGTATCCAGAAAAAGCCTCTATCATGCAAAACTATCCATGGTAATGATTTATTGGGACCAAGCAACAAAGATCTTGAAGACGCAAAAATGGCAAACACAGTGACGTCTTACAAAAAGCTTACAAGTGACATCCCCTGTAAGACAATACCAAGGAATTACTAACTTTGTTAGACTCACGTTGGCATTGTGATGACAAGAAAAATGGCCATATTTTTGGAGATGCATACTGAAGTACATAGGATTGAAATGACAGATGTTTGAAATCTGCTTTAAAACACAATAGCAAGGGGCTTCCCTGGTGGCGCAGTGGTTGAGAGTCCGCCTGCCGATGCAGGGGACACGGGTTCGTGCCCTAGTCTGGGAGGATCCCACGTGCCACAGAGCGGCTGGGCCCGTGAGCCATGGCCGCTGAGCCTGCGCGTCTGGAGCCTGTGCTCCGCAATGGGAGAGGCCACAGCGGTGAGAGGCCTGCGTACCGCAAACAACAACAACAACACAATAGCAAGAAAGAATAAAATGGAAAAAATGAAACAAATTTAGCAAAGTCTTGATAATTACTGAATCTGAGGGATGACTATATGGGGGCTCATTGTATTAGTCTTTCTACGTGTGCATTTAAAAATGCCCACGATGATTAAGAAAGGCAGGCCCCTCCACCACATGTCTCTGGTCGCAGGGCCCGGCTAGCTAAGGTTCCAGCGTTTGATGAGGCCTCTTCAGCTCAACTCCAGTGTTCCAAACCAGAACCCTGGGAGGGAGAGGCACTTTCACACACAGAGGCCACACCCAACCCCACCCAGCAAGGCTTCCGTGAGCTCCATTTATTATCGTGTGAGACCATTTCCCACATGAGATGGTAAGTTCTTTTGAAGGCAGGGACCACATCTGAATCCTCCTTCTCCACTAAGAATAATGCTTTGTACGCAGCAACTTTTTAAGATGTATGTTGCTAAATTAAAAAACAAAAAAGAAATAAAAAAAGTCGGAACATGTCACAATGTACGCACACATTCATGACTACTTCTTTTAATTAGCCCCCTTTACTACACCTAATTTAGACTCGCCTCCAAGCACAGCTTGATTCAGAGGCAGCAGGGATGGGAGGAAAAGGCTAGTCAACTCTACAAGCAAGTTGAGTAGACAATATTTCTAATTTCTGCTGATGACACACTTAAAATAGCCAGCAAAAATGGTTTAGAAATAAACAGTGGGTATCTCCATGATCAAAATTGAATTCTCAAGAAATACCCTAAAAATGAATATTACACAAAATTTTAAAAATCTCAACAAATTACTTTGGTTTGACTGATATCTAGTCAGTGAATATCATTAGATAAGTCTAGACTTAACCATTTCTGGGGCCCAAATAAAACTGACACTTGTTCACTAGTAATAATCACACATTGCAACTCAGTATCAGATCAGACTAAAAGCAAAAAGGAAAACCTGGGTAAGAATATGGAAGAGAAGTAGCAGAAAATGCTGGTTCTCAGAGGGTAAAATGCAGGATAGTTCTTATTTGATTTAGGGGGAGAGCATACAATTATTGCCTATTAAATTAGGCTTTTATGGCTTTAATTAATCCACCAAAACAGTACTCATAAAGAACAGAAACAACACAGAATATTTTGTAAAAAGAAATGCCAGCTGCCTCAGTTTTGATTTCAAACTGCTCAAATTATCCAAACCATTAATTTTCTATGAACAACTAGGCAATTATCAACACCTATCTCTCTTATGTGCTCCTAGGATCACATAAGAGAACAGGAGAATTGCTGTTCCTGGAGAAGCTTACCACAAAGGCCACTATCAAAGGCAAAACACAGATTAAAAAAAGAATATGAACTTGCACTACTGAAGGGATTCAGTTTATGATCTATAAGTAGCTTTAATAAGCATTCTGCAACACTGTACAATGGGCACTAGACTCAAGGAATTTAACTGTGTTGAAACCAATATGCAGAACTTACTGTAGTGTTTCTATGAAATAGCCCAATGTTCTCATGTTCTACCTTTATACAGAAAACAATTTGCAAATGATTTTTTTCTGCCTTTAAAAGGCATTTCCCCTGCAGTAAATCCTTTGTTCAAATATAACCCAGTGCTCTACTATAAGTGGAACAGCACAAAAGTTGCACGTAAGTGGGAGAAATACTAGAGATTTTAAAGGCAACAAGACAAGGCATATACGAACAAAATAAAATTTTGTATTACAACATGATCTCTTTTATTAGCCCTCAAATGTACTAGCCCAATACCTATTATTTCAAACTGCTCATCATATATTAGCCATACACCCATAATAAAATGTTTCTTTACCATAAATTGTCTCATATCATTAAAACTCTGCTTATTTATCAAGGTTCTGTGACTTTTCCCCCATAACATCAAAACACTTGAAAATCTATTTCCGACAGTTCTAATTTTAGTTTACTTACTACTGTGGTAGCATCTGCCAATCACTGTTTTTCTTTCTTTTTTTTTTTAATTTTTAATTTTTGATACAATTTTGAAAGCCTACAATCCATTCACAGTTATTACAAAATATTAGCTATATTCCCCATGTTGTACGATATATCCTTGTAGCCTATCTTACACCCAATAGTTCATACCTCCCACTTCCCTCCCCATACTGCCCCCCCTTACTGGTAACCACTAGTTTGTTCTCTATATCTGTGAGTCTGCTTCTTTTTTTTTTTTTTTTTTTGTAATCTTATTTATTTTTGGCTGCATTGGGTTTTCGTTGCTGCACGTGGGCTTCCTCTAGTTGTGGCGAATGGGGGCTACTCTTCGTTGTGGTGCACGGGCTTCTCATTGCAGTGGCTTCTGGCCTGCGTACCGCAAACAACAACAACAACACAATAGCAAGAAAGAATAAAATGGAAAAAATGAAACAAATTTAGCAAAGTCTTGATAATTACTGAATCTGAGGGATGACTATATGGGGGCTCATTGTATTAGTCTTTCTACGTGTGCATTTAAAAATGCCCACGATGATTAAGAAAGGCAGGCCCCTCCACCACATGTCTCTGGTCGCAGGGCCCGGCTAGCTAAGGTTCCAGCGTTTGATGAGGCCTCTTCAGCTCAACTCCAGTGTTCCAAACCAGAACCCTGGGAGGGAGAGGCACTTTCACACACAGAGGCCACACCCAACCCCACCCAGCAAGGCTTCCGTGAGCTCCATTTATTATCGTGTGAGACCATTTCCCACATGAGATGGTAAGTTCTTTTGAAGGCAGGGACCACATCTGAATCCTCCTTCTCCACTAAGAATAATGCTTTGTACGCAGCAACTTTTTAAGATGTATGTTGCTAAATTAAAAAACAAAAAAGAAATAAAAAAAGTCGGAACATGTCACAATGTACGCACACATTCATGACTACTTCTTTTAATTAGCCCCCTTTACTACACCTAATTTAGACTCGCCTCCAAGCACAGCTTGATTCAGAGGCAGCAGGGATGGGAGGAAAAGGCTAGTCAACTCTACAAGCAAGTTGAGTAGACAATATTTCTAATTTCTGCTGATGACACACTTAAAATAGCCAGCAAAAATGGTTTAGAAATAAACAGTGGGTATCTCCATGATCAAAATTGAATTCTCAAGAAATACCCTAAAAATGAATATTACACAAAATTTTAAAAATCTCAACAAATTACTTTGGTTTGACTGATATCTAGTCAGTGAATATCATTAGATAAGTCTAGACTTAACCATTTCTGGGGCCCAAATAAAACTGACACTTGTTCACTAGTAATAATCACACATTGCAACTCAGTATCAGATCAGACTAAAAGCAAAAAGGAAAACCTGGGTAAGAATATGGAAGAGAAGTAGCAGAAAATGCTGGTTCTCAGAGGGTAAAATGCAGGATAGTTCTTATTTGATTTAGGGGGAGAGCATACAATTATTGCCTATTAAATTAGGCTTTTATGGCTTTAATTAATCCACCAAAACAGTACTCATAAAGAACAGAAACAACACAGAATATTTTGTAAAAAGAAATGCCAGCTGCCTCAGTTTTGATTTCAAACTGCTCAAATTATCCAAACCATTAATTTTCTATGAACAACTAGGCAATTATCAACACCTATCTCTCTTATGTGCTCCTAGGATCACATAAGAGAACAGGAGAATTGCTGTTCCTGGAGAAGCTTACCACAAAGGCCACTATCAAAGGCAAAACACAGATTAAAAAAAGAATATGAACTTGCACTACTGAAGGGATTCAGTTTATGATCTATAAGTAGCTTTAATAAGCATTCTGCAACACTGTACAATGGGCACTAGACTCAAGGAATTTAACTGTGTTGAAACCAATATGCAGAACTTACTGTAGTGTTTCTATGAAATAGCCCAATGTTCTCATGTTCTACCTTTATACAGAAAACAATTTGCAAATGATTTTTTTCTGCCTTTAAAAGGCATTTCCCCTGCAGTAAATCCTTTGTTCAAATATAACCCAGTGCTCTACTATAAGTGGAACAGCACAAAAGTTGCACGTAAGTGGGAGAAATACTAGAGATTTTAAAGGCAACAAGACAAGGCATATACGAACAAAATAAAATTTTGTATTACAACATGATCTCTTTTATTAGCCCTCAAATGTACTAGCCCAATACCTATTATTTCAAACTGCTCATCATATATTAGCCATACACCCATAATAAAATGTTTCTTTACCATAAATTGTCTCATATCATTAAAACTCTGCTTATTTATCAAGGTTCTGTGACTTTTCCCCCATAACATCAAAACACTTGAAAATCTATTTCCGACAGTTCTAATTTTAGTTTACTTACTACTGTGGTAGCATCTGCCAATCACTGTTTTTCTTTCTTTTTTTTTTTAATTTTTAATTTTTGATACAATTTTGAAAGCCTACAATCCATTCACAGTTATTACAAAATATTAGCTATATTCCCCATGTTGTACGATATATCCTTGTAGCCTATCTTACACCCAATAGTTCATACCTCCCACTTCCCTCCCCATACTGCCCCCCCTTACTGGTAACCACTAGTTTGTTCTCTATATCTGTGAGTCTGCTTCTTTTTTTTTTTTTTTTTGTAATCTTATTTTTTTTTGGCTGCATTGGGTTTTCGTTGCTGCACGTGGGCTTCCTCTAGTTGTGGCGAATGGGGGCTACTCTTCGTTGTGGTGCACGGGCTTCTCATTGCAGTGGCTTCTCCTTGTTGTGGAGTACGGGCTCTAGGCACATGGGCTTCAGTAGTTGTGGCACGTGGGCTCAGTAGTTGTGGTGCACAGGCTTAGTTGCTCTGTGGCATGTGGGATCTTCTTGGATCAGGGATCGAACCTAGGTCCCCTGCATTGGCAGGTGGATTCTTAACCACTGCGCCAGAGAAGTCCTCTTTTTTTGTTATATTCACTGGTTTGTGGTATTTTTTAGATTCCACATATAAATGATATCATACAGTATTTTTCTTTCTCTGACTTTTTTCATTTAGCATAATGCCTTCTAAGTCCATCCATGTTGCTGCAAATGGCAAAATTTCATACTTGTTTATGCCTGAGTAGTATTCCATTCTGTGTGTATGTATATATGTACATAAACCACATCTTCTTCATCCATTCATCTGTTGATGGACACTTAGGTTGCTTCCATATCTTGACAATTGTAAATAATGCTGCCATGAACACTGGGGTGCATGTAACTTCTCAAATTAGTGATTTTGGGTTTTTTTTCAGATATATACCCAGGAGTAGAATTGCTGGGTCATATGGTAGTTCTATTTTTAGCTTTTTGAGAAACCTCCATACTGTTTTCCACGGTGGCTGCATCAATTTACATTCCCACAGACAGCTATGAGGGTTCCCTTTGCTCCACATCTTCACCAACATTTGTTATTTGTATTCTTTTTGATGACAGCCATTCTGACAGGTGTGAGGTGATATTGTGGTTTTGATTTGCATTTCTCTGATGATTAGCTATGTTGAGCACCTTTTCATGTGCCTGTTGGCCATCTGCATTTCCTCTTTCAGGCGTCTGTTCAGTTCTTCTGCCCATTTTTTAATTGTGTTGTTTGATTTTTTGATGTTGAATTATATGAGTTGTTTATATACTGTTTTTCTTTTTTAATTTTTTAATTTTCTAGGGGTGATAAAACCTGAAATAAAATAGTCTTATCAAATTGTATCAACAAACTCAAGACCAAGTATCAACTCATGTCCAAAAAAGAGGGCACTAGAGAAATGCAAAAAATACAATGAGATACCACCTCACAACAGTCAGAATGGCCATCATCAAAAAATCTACAAACAAGAAATGCTGGAGAGGTTGTGGAGAAAAGAGAACCCTCCTACACCACTGGTGGGAATGTAAATTGGTACAACCATTATGGAGAACGGTATGGAGGTTCCTTAAAAAACTAAATATAGAACTACCATATGATCCAGCAATCCCACTCCTAGGCATATATCCAGAGAAAACCATAATTCGAAAAGATACATGCACCCCAATGTTCACTGCAGCACTATTTACAATAGCCAAGACATGGAAGCAACCTAAATGTCCATTGACAGAGGAATGGATAAAGAAGATGTGGTATATAAATATACAATGGAATATTACTCAGCCATAAAAAAAATAATAATGCCATTTGTAGCAACAAGGATGGACCTGGAGATTATCATGCTAAGTGAAGTCAGTCAGAGAAAGACAAACATCATATGGTATCACTTACATGTGGCATCTAATTTAAAAAATGATACAAATGGGCTTCCCTGGTGGCACAGTGGTTGAGAGTCCGCCTGCCGATGCAGGGGACACGGGTTCGTGCCCCGGTCCTGGAGGATCCCACATGCCGCGGAGCGGCTGGGCCTGTGAGTCATAGTCGCTGGGCCTGCGCGTCCGGAGCCTGTGCTCCGCAACGGGAGAGGCCACGGCAGTGAGGGGCCCATGTACCGCAAAAAAAAAAAAAAAAAAAAAAGATACAAATGAACTTACTTACAAAAACAGAAATGGACTCACAGATCTTGAAATCAAACTTATGGTTACCAAAGGGGATACGTGGGGGGAAGTGAAAAATCAGGATATTGGGATTAACATATACACACTACTATATATAAAATAGATAACTAACAAGCACCTACTGTAGAGCACAGGGAACTCTACTCAATATTCCGTAATAACTTATATGGGAAAAGAATCAGAAAAAGAATGGATATATATATGTGTAACTAATTCACTCTGTTGTACACCTGAAACTAACACAACATTGTAAATCAACTATACTCCAATAAAAATTTTTAAAAATAAAAAACAAAACAGCAACAAAAAAAAGAGGGCGCTAAAAAGATTAACAAGGAAAATACTAATTCTGAAAAGTTCAAAGTATCTACTGTTTTTTTTAAATGAAAAATAATGGTGATTTGATAACAAAAATTACAAAAACATTCTAATCCTCTTAAATGTCTAACATTCTCTTTTTACTGTCTTTTGATTAATTTGGTCTTCAAGAAAAGAAAAACCATGAAAGCTTTTGAAAGGTCTTTCCATCTTGAGAATCCAAAACAAAAAAAGCACTGATTTCAACCCATTTTTGGGGTGCAATCTTAGTGTAAATCAAAATATAACACTTACTAACAAAGTAAATAAAACCATGTATCATCTTGTTCCTGGAGATTGTGATACGTATCAATGATGCACCACAGGGCAGAGCCAGCAGGATTAAAAACCAACTGACTGGGCTTCCCTGGTGACAGAGTGGTTAGAATCCGCCTGCCAATGCAGGGGACGCAGGTTCGAGCCCTGGTACAGGAAGACCCCACATGCCTCAGAGCAACGAAGCCCATGTGCCACAACTACTGAGCCTGCGCTCTAGAGCCCGTGAGCCACAACTACTGAGCATGCGAGCCACAACTACTGAAGCCCACGCGCCTAGAGCCAGTGCTCTGCAACAAGAGAAGCCACTGCAATAAGAAGCCCGCGCACCACAACGAAGAGTAGCTAGCCCCGGTTCGCCGCAACTAGAGAAAGCCCGTGTGCAGCAACAAAGACCCAACACAGCCAAAAATAAATTAATTAATTAATTATTTTAAAAAAACAAACTATTATCAAATAAGACAAGTAACTTAATCAGAACTCATAAGCATTTGCTTTGTAACTGCAATATCAGAAGCTCTGATTTCAAGAGAGTGGTTGTATTTGAAAATAACCATCTCCAACAGGTTTCACACGCCTAGAGATAGAGTGTGCAAATTTATTTTTGAATTCCCCATGATCCTAACAAAGAGCACTGTACAGGCTCTTGTTTGTCCCAGTGAACAACAGCTAGCCACCACCAGGTATAAAGTATCTTGCTATTCTGTATACAGAGCTGCATATTTAAGGTCAAGTCATATATCCCATTTAAATTATGATCTACACCCTCCTGCAGAAAGCTGTTGCAAAAAATCCTTATCCAAACGTTAGCACACTGAATCCAGCAACACAGAAAGAGAACAATGCATTATGACCAAGAGAGTTTACCCCGAGAATGGAAGGTTAGTTTAACATTCAAAAATCAGTCCATGTAATTCACCACAGTTGAGAGAATAAAGGAGAAAAAGCAGTATGATCATTTCAAAGATGCAGAAAAAGCATTTGACAAAATTCAACATCCGCTCATGATAAAAACTCTCAGTCTCATAGGAACATAAGGAAACTTCCCCAACCTATGAAGAGCATCTTTGAAAAAGCTACATTAACATCACAACTAACAGTGAAATAGTGCTTTCCCCCTTAAATCAGGAACAAAAGATGTCTACTCCCACCACTTGAATGTTGAATGTCTACAATTCAAAATTGTACCTGAAATCCTAGCCAATGTAAAAAGGCAAGAAAAAGAAAGAAAAAGTGTACAGATTGGAAAGGAAGGCATAAAACTCTCTATTTGGCTATGACATGATTGTTTACATAGAAAATCCTAAGGAATCTACATAAAAGCTACTAGAATAAGTAAATTAGCAAGTCACAGGGTATAAGGTCAATATACAAAATTCAGTTATAGTTCTATATGCTAGCAGCAAACAAGTGGAACATGAAATTTTAAATATCCACTTACAACAGCATCAAAAAAACTCCAAAAATACTAGGAACAGACAAACAAAAGACATGAAAGACCTCCACCCTAAAACTACAAAATACTGCTGAGAAAAATTAAAGACCTAACAAAATGGAGAGATAAGCCTCAGAAGATTCAATATTAAGATGTCAGGGCTTCCCTGGTGGCGCAGTGGTTGAGGGTCCGCCTGCCGATGCAGGGGACGCGGGTTCGTGTCCCGGTCCGGGAAGATCCCACATGCTGCAGAGCTGCTGGGCCCATGGGCCATGGCCGCTGGGCCTGCGTGTCCGGAGCCTGTGCTCCGCAACGGAAGAGGCCGCAACAGTAAGAGGCCCACGTACCGCAAAAAAAAAAAAAAAAAAAAAAAAGATGTCAACTCTCCCTCAAACTGATCTACAGATTCAATACAATTACAACCATAATTCCATCAGGCTTTTCTGTAGAAACTGACAAGCTGATTCTAAAATTTATATGGAAATTCAAAGAACCTAGAATATCCAAAGCAATCTTGAAAAAAAACAAGAACAACAAAGTTGAGGACTTACAGTTTCTGACTTCAAAACTTACCACAAAGCTACCGTAATAAGACAATCTGATACTGGCATAGGGACAGACAAATAAATCAACGAAACAATAAAGAGCCCAGACACAGGTACACAATTATACAGTACTTGATTTTCAAAAGTGCCAAAGCAATCTAATGGGGAAAAGAAAATCTTTGCAACAAATAGTGCTTAAATAACTGGATATCCATAAGGAAAATAAATAAATAAGTCTCAAACCCCACCTCATACCATACACACTTATTAACCCAAGATGGATCACATAAATTAAAAACTAAATCTATAAAACTTCCAGAAGAAAACATAAGAGAATATCTTCATGACTTAGGGGTAGGCAAAGGTTTCTTAGAGGTCACAGAATGCAATAACTACAAAAGAAAAAAATGCCAAATTAGATGAACAGGAAAGCCACAGACTGGGAAAACTTTGCAAAACACACCTACGACAAAGGACCAGTATCTAAGATATATAAGGAACTCCTAAAACTCAATGGTCAAAAAATTTAAACAAACACTTCACAAAGGAAAATACACAAATGGCCAAAAAAGCACATAAAGAAAAATGTTCAACATCATTAATTGTCAGAGAAATGCAAATTAAAACAACGAGGGACTCCCCTGGTGGCACAGTGGTTAAGAATCCGCCTGCCAATGCAGGGGACCCAGGTCCCACATGCCACGGAGCAACTAAGCCCGTGCACCACAGCTGCTGAGCCTGCACGCTGGAGCCCGCGCGCCTCAACAAGAGAAGCCACTGCACTGAGAGGCCCATGCACTGCAACGAAGAGTGGCCCCCGCTAGCCGCAACTGGAGAAAGCCAGTGCCCAGCAATGAAGACCCAACACAGCCAAAAATAAATAAATTTATTTTTAAAAAAAGAGGGGCTTCCCTGGTGGCACAGTGGTTGAGCGTCCGCCTCCTGATGCAGGGGACACGGGTTCGTGCCCCGGTCCGGGAGTCCCACATGCCGCGGAGCGGCTAGGCCCGTGAGCCATGGCCGTTGAGCCTGCGCGTTCAGAGCCTGTGCTCCGCAACGGGAGAGGCCACAACAGCGAGAGGCCCACGTTCCGCAAAAAAAAAAAAAAAAAGAGGAAGAGTTTAAAAATAAAATAAAACAACAATGAAACGCCACTAAGCATCCACAAGAATAGCGAAAGTTAAAAGACTGACAACACAAATGTTAAAAAATATATATAAAGCAACTAGAACTCTCATACACTGTTGGTAATATTTTAGAAAAAGGTCTAGCAGTTTCTTATAAAACTAAACATATACCTATGTATGTTTACAAACCAGCCATTCCACTCCTAAATATTTACCTAAGAACTGAAAACAAACGTTCACAAAAAGATCTGTACACAAATGTTCAGAGAAACTTATTCAAAACAGCCCAAAACTTTAAAATGCCCAGATTTTTATCAACAAAAGAATATATAAACAAACTATGGTAGTCATAAAAGAGAATGGTACTCAGCAATATAAAGTAACAAACTATGCACACAAAAGCAACATGGATGAATCTTGAAAACATTAGGTTGAGTGCAAGATGCCTTATTCAAAAGAATCCATTATACATGTCCCATTTGTATGGAATAGACAATATTAATCTATGGTAGAAACAAAATCACAACAGTGGCCTGGGGTTCAAGGAGAATCTCCAGGGACGAACTTTCTGGGATGATGGTAGTATTCATGTCTTGATAGGGGTTTAAGTTATACAGGTGTATGTATTTGTCAAAACTCCAAAACGTACCCTTAAGGTGGTACATTTCATTTTATGCACATTTTCTACTCTCTTAAAATATATATAGAAAACTCCATTTGTTATACAAGCAGAAATATTCAGAAGTAAAACATATAGACATCTGCAGCATACTCTGAAGTACAAGCAAAAAGTTAAGATGAATTAATGAATGGATAAAGGAATGGATAGATCGATATGTGATAAAACAACAGATGATAATAGTAGAATCTATATGATGTCTGTATGGGTATTCACTGTATAATTCTTCAACTCTTCTGTACTTCTGAATATTTTCATAGTAAAATATTGGGAAAAAATTTTAATTATGAGTTACTACATGGAGAGTACACACTAGATCAGTAACAATAGTTGCTACTGTAATAGGGAAGAACTTTTTGTATTCTATTACAAGTTAATCACTAAAGGGATGTTGCCTATAAGCTTAAATTATACATAAATGCCCATCTCTGGGAACCCAGGTAATGAGCATTAAGCTAAAACATCTTTGTTTAGTTCACGGGAAACATCCTGACCAGGCCCACCTGTGAATGAATGACTGCAGGGAGGAAGAAATTAACACAACCCTCTGAAGGCTGATTGGAACCAGGAAATGTTGGACTTTACTCCCTTCTCTTTTAGTACAAAAGGAGCCTCAGGCAAGATGGTTCTTTAGCGGCAAACCACCTTCTCGGTTTGCTGGCTTTCTGAATAAAGTCGCTATTTCTTGCCTCAACAACTTGTCTCTAGATTTATTGGCCTGTCCTGCAGTGAGCAGTACAAGATTGGACTCCGTAACACTACAACCCCATTAACTATGTGATTACTGTGTGAAGCACTTTGGTGGGTACTCATATATGTTATATCTAACCCCCACAGCAATCCTGCAAGGCAAGTAGTAGTATCTCCATTTTCCAGATGGGACAGCTGATACGCAGGAAGACTAAGAACTTGTTCCAACCTCATACAGCTACTAAATGGTAAAGGCAGAATTCTAAACCCAGATCTGGCTCCATAAGGTTTGCTCTTTCCATTACATCACACTGCCTTAACAATGAACTCTAAGGTTTGGGCCCAGTTAATTTTTTTATACTACCATGAAATTTTATGTTATTGACTAGTAGTAGAAATAAGTGGGTTAATAGCAAGGGCTTTGGAAATCAGTGACACTGTCACTCTACTGTACTCGAATAGGCTATAACACAGCTGCTGCTATTCTTGTCTCCTTTCAACCATATTATGAATGTGATTTACGATACTAGACATGGATGCCAAAACCATGACACAATTTTCTCAAAATTCTTTACCTCATTTCTCGTTCTTCATGTTGAGCGATAAGGTTGCTATAAAAATTCTCCAGTGTCACTTTGGTCATTGTCACCCTCTCCTTTGTGTGATTACTCATGGCCGAGCAAGGTGTTGAGCCTGTCATTGCCATGGCTGCTAGAAACAACAAAAAAAAGAGGTATTAGTTTTGGAGTTAGAATCCACCAATTATGCACTCTCTTACCCTATTGGTAGGACTGTAAATTGACCCAAGTTTTCTGGAGGACAAACAACATATAACAAAAAACAAACAGAATACTTAGTGAAAATAAGTACACATTAATATTTTTTGACCCGGAAATATCATCCCTAGGTATAAGGCCTAGAGAAACTGTCACACAGGCTCTTAAGGGAACATGCACAAGGATGTGCATTACAGAGGATGTTCACTATGCCATCATCTGTGTTATGAGAAGTTGGAGGCAATTCAGTAAACAAATCATAAATAAAATGTTGTGGATGCATACAAAGAAAATACCATACAACAGTCAGAAGCCAATCTACCTGTATCTAAAAGCAACATGAATATATCTTTAAAGCATAGTGTTGAATTTTTTAAAAAGAAGAGAACAAGATTACAATACCAGATACATAATTAAGAATATATAACATAGACAGTACAATTCTTTGCCATCCAGGAATCTACCTTGAAGAAATTAAAGACCCATAAGGATTCATACACAAGGGGATTCAATGCAGCATTGTAATGACAAAGAAAAACTAGAAGTAACTTGAATAACCGACAACAGAACTGATTAAATTATGGAAAAGTCCTAAAATGAAATTAATATGCAGACAATTAAAATATGCTCAAATGTTTAATGTCAGGGAAAATATTTCCAGTCTAAGTGAAAAACAATAGGTTAAAAAAAAGAATGTATACCATTTTATGTGTTTACTGTATATGCACAGAATTATTAGAAATATATATCAAAATGTTATTAGTGGCCTAACTCTAGGCAGTGAGAATACAATAGATCATTTTATTCTTGTTTGTGTTTTCCACATTTTCTATATTTTCTTCAATGAGTGTGTACTATTACCATTAAGTTACCAAGAACTTTTAAATTTACAATTTCTATACTGTAAAAAAAATCTATGACTAAAATCTTCATCTATAAGTATATATGTACTGTGACACGGCTTATGGTTATTTGATAGACGTTTACCATCTAGTTGAATTGACAAGTTAAAACAAAGACCTATGATGGATACAATATTACAAAAGAAAAAACCTGAATCATAATTTTAGTGATGGAAGATATCTTAAAAACAAGAGACCCTAACCTCCTAGTTTTACATATTTGAAAACCGATACCAACAAGATTTAAATAGCTTACAGAACTTTTTTCCGCCTAAATTTAAATCTCATTTGCCCTAAATATTTTTTGCCAACCTGCATTGTCACACCTCGCCAAATTGTTCACCAACCTTGACTTGCTCCAGCATTGGCAATAATGCTCAATATTTTACCCTTATCATGCCTTCCTCCTACAGGACCTGCCTCTAAGTCTATCTTTTCATTCCAATATGAAGCTGAGTAAAAATCAGGAGGGGCCAAGGGCCATTATCAAGGACTTTTAAATTGTTTTGTAGATTAAACTTAGGCTTTTAAGGAATGTGCAAACACTTATTATTACTAAGAAAACAGGCTTAACATTAAGCAATTTTATAAAAAGATACTCAGGGAAAATCACAAAGAATACTGTCATCAGAGAAAAAAGATTCAAAATCGAGGCTCTACTTCAAACATTTTGATTCATGATGTGCGAAACGATCAGTAATCACAAATTCAAGATACTGAACTCATCTCTACCTTACTATAAAATGTTATTTTTTATGGTAAAGTTTCTGCTAACACCAAAGCAAACTCAAATGTTTTTAGGCTATCAGTAGAATTTTTTTTAAAACCTCTGTTTGGTTTATAAAGCTCGGGTGTGGTTCCTTATTTGTCAGCCTGTACCCCCTCCACCCACAATGAAAACCACATGTACTTTAAGTTTGGTGAAGAAATTTTAAAACCCGATTTAAAAACAAGTCTGAAGCGAGAGAGCCCTTAGTACTCCTCCCCTTGTCTGAAAATTTCTGGAGAATGTCTGTTTCTTTCTCTCTCTCTCCCTCTTTCTCTCTCTCTCTCTCTCTCTATATATATATATATGTATATTTACATTTTAACAACTGAAATTATTTCCACATAAAAATACAACTAGAGAGTGTTTAAGACAAACAGCGCCTTCCATATAATAGCCAGTTAGTAAACGTAAGTTGAGCAAGTTAATGATTTTCAGGTGTCAACAAAGGTAAAGAACAAAATTAAATGTACATTGATGGGTATATAAAAACTGGGGCACAAACGTTTTGACCCATTTAAGTCACTACCATGACTTCCTAACCTTTGTAAAAGATCAACAGGAGATTAAGTGCACTCAAAGAAACTCATATAGCAGGCCAACAATGTTCTAGCTGAATGGTTTCCAACCTTCATACAGTCTCTGATGTAATGGCAAAGGTTGCACTGTCCTTCCCTTTGATGATTCTTCAAACCTCCTCCCCATCCTCTTCCTCCGCTCATGAAAGGGTTAGCCTAATCCTAATAACCTTTCATCAAAAGTTACAATTACTAGTGCCCTACAGCAATTTATAGGTTTACTGGGCCAACCAAGTACTTTACAGGGCTTTGCCTAAAGCTTTTGACAATTCAAGCCTTCTTGCCCTGACCTATAGGCCACTGGAGGCCTTTGCCCTATTTGTTTCATTCTCCAACTCAGAATTAAGAAATAATAGGTACGTAAGAAATTCTTAAAAGTTAAAAAAAAATTAACAAAAGAATGTGATCCTCATAAGTCAGGGCAAACGTTTAAAGGAGATCAAATGAAAACTACTGTTATATTCAATCTAGATAGTTACACACGGTTAACTGATTGACTTTAAAATGGTACCGTTAACTCCATAAATACCCCCTTTTCTCACCAAAATTCTTTATTTCTTTGTGACTGACAACCCAATATTTGGACAATTCAACACTGGGGCTGAGACTATTCCTTAAGAGTTACATATCTAATTTCTCCTACTGAACTAACTGTAACCACTGGACAGCAAGCACCCTTTTACTACGTTTAATATCCTTCCCCATATCATGCACAGTGCTATGCAGAGTTAAGTACCGTAAAAAAGATCTGCTAGGAAAACACTCGTCTCTTATGTCCATTACCCGGAGCTGAAAATATGTATTTATGACTAGGGTAGGGTTAGGACATGGAATGGTTTTCTATACAAAGTTGGATAGAGCTGTTCTCCTCGTCTTATGAGGAAGCTGCCATCTAACGCTTGGGTGGACAGTGGAGCCTGTTATTGTGGCGGTGGTTGTTTTGTGCTTAGGGAAACCACATCCACCGCCTGGCTAATTCTAAGTCAGAGCCAAAGGGAGCTGAAAGGGAGAGGAAGCACGGGGCTTCTTCACTCCAGCCTTCCACCGTACACTTCAAAAAGAACAAGTTTCTCTTTGTGTCGTTTAGTCAACTGGGAGATCTGGTCTCTCTACTTGCCGTTCTGCATGCTTTCTCTAAGTCTTTCTGCACAGACTTTGCTCCAAGTTCTTACTGACATTCCTTCTGCACTCATCTTAAAAGAGTCTTCACTAAATTTCCCTGTGGTTTAGTAAGCTTCTCTGAAGGCCAACACCCTAAGATTTACCATCAGGAAGGGGGCAGACGCAAAGGTACCAACATCTCTGCCTCACACAACACCTCTCAGGTTCTTAGAAAAAAGACAAGGAGGTGAACATCCGTAACGACCGACATCCCGGAGGGCACTGAGCGGTGGCAGGGAGCAGACAAAGCAGGCAAAACACGGAAAGAAAGCCTGGCTTCCCGCCCCAACTGCACACGAAGACAGAGAGAACAGGGTGGGGAGCATGGGACTGGGAAAACGTGCAGAGGACCGACAGGAGCCTCTGGAAGCCAGGAGGAGGGGGACTGTCAGGAGGGGCCGAAAGGGCAGGGCTGGAAACAGGACGCCGGCGGGAAGTGGAAAACCCCAAAAAGAGTCGGGGGAAGAGGAAAGAAGGAAAAAGCCAGGGATGGACCGAAGACAACAGCAGCTAGACACTCACCAGAGCCCCAGGGGAGGCAGGGCTGGGGGCGGCCGACAGCCGCAAACGCCGGCCGGGCCAGCGGTCTCGACGTGCGGAGAAGCGAAACCCCAGCACCAGCAGCCAGCCGACCAGAGGAGGGGACGGGACGCGTGAGGGTCTCTGAGATAGGGGCCGAGGGGCGGTTGCGGGTGCGAACAACAGGAAGCGCCCCAACTGCCGGAAAAGACGGCAAGCGGAGGGGCCAAGGCAGCCCGGTCCCTCACGGCTGAGACTACTGGCGCGGCGGCCAGGGGCCCAGACTGCGCAAGCGTTACTTCCCCGCGAAGCTGCGGGGATTTCAGGTCTGCGCGTGCGCGGCCCCGCCCCTCCTCGCCTTATTCCAGCAAGAGAGGCAGGGTTGAGCGCGGAAGTGTGAGGTGTGGACCCTTCTCGGGGTGGGCGGAGCTGGCCTCGGGGGAGGGTCTATTTTTTTTTTACTTTTTATTTTGAAATAATTATAAGCTCACAAAAAGTTGCAAAATTAGTACAAAGAGGTCCCTTTTACCCATCACCCACCCAGCTTCCCTCAACATCTTAAATAACTATACTACATTATCAAAACCAGGAAATTAACATTGGCGGGATACAATTGACTAGACCAATGCAATTAACTAGATTACAAGTCTGACTCAGATTTAACCAGTTGGGCATGCACTCATTTGTGCGTGTGCGTGTGCGTGTGGGTGCGTGCTCGCGTTCATGTGTAGCTCCGTGAAGTTTTATCACCTGTGTAATCTTGGTCCCCCACCGTCTCTTGATTTTCATCATAAATAGGTCCGCTGGAGCCCTTGGCCCCGCCTACTCTTATTTAAAGTGAGGATTAACACGTCTTGCCTTGGATGGGGTTTGGAATAGGATACCGGGAGGGCATCCCAGTGTATACGGAAGAGCCTGCTTTTCAAGGCTACCTAGTTGCTTAGTCCACCCCACCCCTTGAGTTAAAGAGGTAACAAGCCTTTGGGCACTCACTGGTTCCTTGAGAGTGGAGTGCAGTGCTCTTAACCGGAAAGTGTCAGGCTCCTGGAAGCCAAGATGAGTAAGACATGGTCCCTGCCTGCCTTCAGTAGAGGCCATATAGGCAGAGAAAGAAGCGTGTGTGCAAGTCATTCATTAGTGTGTTTTGTGATATTAGGGTACCCCCACGCTCTTGTGTAACTGTGTCAGACCATAGGGCTTAGTTTTATCCTTCAAGCTTGGAGTCCCAGGCTTTGTTTCCTTAATGGTCTTTAAAACATAGGCTTTCCTTGAGTACTTTCATCTTTCTAGACTTCAAAGCCTAGTTTCCTTTTGTCTTAGCACACAAAAACCACTTCGCTGGGGCTTCCCTGGTGGCTCAGTGGTTAAGAATCCGCCTGATGATGCAGGGGACTCGGGTTCAAGCCCTGGTCTCGGAAGATCCCACATGCCGCGGAGCAACTAAGCCCGAGCGCCACAATTACTAAGCCTGTGCTCTAGAGCCCGTGAGCCACAACTACTGAGCCCACGTGCTGCAACTACTGCAACTACTAGAGCCTGTGCTCCACAACAAGAGAAGCCACCACAATGAGAAGCCCGCACACCACAACGAAGAGTAGCCCCCGCTCGACGCAACTAAAGAAAGCCCGCGTGCAACGAAGACCTAATGCAGCCACAAATAAATAAATAATTTTTTTTTTTAAAAAAACCACTTCACCTTTCATTCTCCTTGCCCAGAGGCCCTTCTCCCTCAGTGCCTTTTGTCAAAGTCCTCCCCATCCTTAACGACTTAGTCACAGTGCCAGATGTTTGCATAGCGCTTTTCAGTGTACAAACCACGTGCAAACACTTAATCTCAGGTGATCCTCACAACTCTTTTCTTCCATTTTTATCGAGGCATAATTGACATACAGCACTGTATAAATTTGTGTACAACATAATGCTTTGACTTACATACATCATGAAATGATTATCACAATAAGTTTAGTAAACACCCATCATCTCATATAAATACAAAATTTAAAAAACAAAACTTTCATATATAACATAGAGTAGTGTTAATTATATTTATCATGGTGTGCATTACATCCCTAGTACTAGTGTTATCCTATAACTGGAAGTTTGTACCTTTTGACCACCTTCATCCAACTCCCCCTCCCCACCTCTGCTAACCACAAATCTGATCCTTTTTTCTATGAGTTTGTTCGTTTATTTGTTTTTGAAGTATAATTGATCTACATTATATTAGTTCCTGTTATACAACACACTGTTTCAATATTTCTGTACATTTCAAAATGATATAAGTCTAATTACAAGTGTCACCATACAAAGATATTACATAGTTATTGACTATATTCTCCACACTGTACATTTCAGACCCATGACTCATTTATTTTGCAACTAGAAGTTTGTACCTCTCAATCTCCCTCACCTTTTTCCCCCACCCACCTCCCCTCTAGCAACCACCTATTTGTTCTCTCTATCTATAACTCTGTTTTCTGTTTTATGTTTGTTCATTTATATTTATTTTAGATTCCACATATAAGTGAAATCATACAGTATTTGTCTTTGTCTTTAAATTCCACATATAAGTGAAATCATACAGTATTTGTCTTTGTCGGACTTATTTCACTTAGCATAATACCCTCTAGGTCCATCCATGTTGTTGCAAATGGCAAAATTTTATTCTTTTTCATGGCTGAGTAATATTCATATGCATATGAATATTATACACACACACACACATACCATCTTCTTTATCCATTCATCTATTGATGGGCACTTAGGTTGCTTCCATATCTTGGCTATTGTAAATAATGCTGCAATGAACATAGGAATGCATATATCTTTTCTAATTAGTGTTCTTGTTTTCTTTGGATAAATATCCAGGAGTGGAAGCTGCATCAAATGCTAGTCCAATTTTTTTAATTTTTTGAGACATCTCCATACTGTTTTCCATAGTGGCTGCACCAATTTACATTCCCACCAATGCATGAGGATTCCCTTCTCTCCACATCCTGTTGTCTTTTTTTTTTTTTTTTTGGCTGCATTGAGTCTTCGTTGCGGTGTGTGCGCTTCTCAGCTTCTCATTGCAGTGGCTTCTCTTGTTGCAGAGCACGGGCTATAGGCACAGGGGCTTCAGTAGTTGCAGCACGCCAGTTCAGCAGTTGTGGCATGCAGGCCCTAGAGCGTGTGGGCTTCAGTAGTTGTGGCTCCCGGGCTCTAGAGCACAGGCTCAGTAATTGTGGCACATGGGCTTAGTTGCTCCGCGGCATATGGGATCTTCCTGGACCAGGGCTCGAACCTGTGTCCCCTGCATTGGCAGGTGGATTCTTAACCATTGCACCACCAGGGAAGTCCCCTGTTGTCTTTTTGGAAGCAGCCATTCGATCTTCACAAGTCTTCGGCAGGTCTCAAAGGATAAGGTTTTTTTTGTTTTTTTTCTTAACTTTTCAAGATCAAGGTCTTGCCTTTTACTTTTTTTTTTTAAGATTTATTTATTTATTTCTGGCTGCGTTGGGTCTTCGTTGCTGCACTCGGGCTTTTCTCTAGCTGCAGAGAGCAGGGGCTACTCTTCGTTGTGGTGCATGGACTTCTCACTGAGGTGGCTTCTCTTGCTGTAGAGCACAGGCTCTAGGCGCGCGGGCTCAGAAGTTGTGGTACATGGGCTTAGTTGCTCTGCAGCATGTGGGATTTTCCCAGACCAGGGGTCGAACCCGTGTCCCCTGCACCGGTAGGCAGATTCTTAACCACTGCACGACCAGGGAAGTCCTTGCCCTTTACTTTTATTTTTGCTTTTTTTTCTAACTTATTTATTTTTTTAACTTTTATTTTATATTGGACTATGTCTGGTTTACAATGTTGTGTTAGTTTCAGGTATACAGCAAAGTGATTCAGTTATACATATATATATATATATATATTCTTTTTCAAATTCTTTTCTCACTTCGGTTATTATAAAATATTGAGCAGAGTTCCCTGTGTTATACAGTAGGTCCCTGTTGGTTACAAGGGATACGTTTTTAGTGTTAAAGAGAAAACCACAGGCCCAAAATGGCATCACTTGTGCTAAAGCCCATGATAATAAACTTAGATTTAATACCTGATCTAATTGCAGTTTCCACCTTGCCTCGGTAACGTAATCTCAATCGTCCAGCCTGGAATTTTCTGTTCAGCACCAGTGAGGTAATCTGTCACTGTGGACCCTCTCCATCTCCCCCACAACTCCCACAAAGGAAGAAGATGGAATCTGCATGGTCGAACCTCACCCTTTCCCCAAAATATGGTGATCTGGCCTAGAGCAATTCTTTCTTTTCTTTTGCTAATAGCTTCCTTGCCCAGCCCTCCTCCTGACCACAAAAACCTTCCATTTTGTACAACCCATTACAGCACCTTTCTGTTTACTAGCTGGAATGCTGCCTGATTCATGAAGATTGAACAAAGCCAATAGATCTTCAGATTTACTTGGTGGAATTTTTGTTTTTTTAACAACAGATAAAGTGACTAACACTTGGGGAAGCAAAGTGACTTGCCTGAATTCTCACAGCTGGGAAGCCAAGTAGTGAAGCGGAGAACCACATTTTTTTTTTTTTAATTTTCTTTTTGGCTGTGTTGGGTCTTCGTTTCTGTGCGAGGGCTTTCTCCAGTTCCGGCAAGCGGTGGCGGGGGGGCGGGGGGGGGCACTCCTCATCGCGGTGTGCCGGCCTCTTACTATCGTGGCCTCTCTTGTTACGGAGCACAGGCTCCAGACGCGCAGGCTCAGTAGTTGTGGCTCACGGGCCCAGTTGCTCCGGGGCATGTGGGATCTTCCCAGACCAGGGCTCGAACCCGTGTCCCCTGCATTGGCAGGCAGATTCTCAACCACTGCGCCACCAGGGAAGCCCGGGAACCCCATTTTCTAACTGAAAATTCACTGTTCTTTCTGCTTTCCCCTTTCCTTCCTCTAAAGCCCAGCTCACACCTTATCTTCTCCTTGGAGCCTTCCCAGTTTCAGGAGAGGAATTTTGTTCTCCACTCTCTATAGTCCTATATTAATTTATCTGTATCCCAACTCTAATAAATACTAAAGGTTTCCTCAAAATAGTCTAGCCAAAATATGCTGATCTAGCCTTCATGGACCCAAATGGTGACATTTTACCATGACTCCATTAAATGTAGTGGACATTTGTCATTCTTTTTGATGACCTAGCTCCTGAATCCCTTTCAAGTATTTCCCACTTCTCACTATCAAAAAAATTACAGGTAGTCTCTTTCCTAGACTCCCTTGCAGCTAGAGAGTGGGCATAAAAACCTAAGTGCCACCAAGCACTTATTCCACCCTGACCCTCCACCTGTGGGTTGGAAATTAGGGTGATCTGATCCTACTCTTGCAGGACTCAGCCTCATTTGCTTCACTCTAAAACTCTGGTCTTGTCAGACCCAGCCCTTATTTTATTTTATTTATTTATTTTTGGGCCTTGTGGCATGTGGGATCTTAGTTCCCTGACCAGGGATCGAACTTGTGCCCCCTGTAGTGGAAGCAAGGAGTCTTAACCACTGGACCAACAGGAACGACCCTGGCCTTTATTATAAATGTTGATATTTCATTCATCATGGATTTTTTTGCATTAATTTTTATTTTTTTAATATTGCATTAAAATATTACCTAATTACTGATTTTTTGTCACCTTCATAAATCTTACATCAAGGTGAGTGTCTGGCTCACCTCACCCTACTCCAGGCCCTGGAAAGATCACTCTGAATCCATTCTGGTGAGAGTGGTGGTGGCTCCATATAATGTCTAGAGACCTCCACAGGGGTCTCATTAGCCAGAACTGCATCACATGGCCACTCTTCCTGGGAGAGCATACTCAGCTTTTTATGATCTGTTAGGGAGGCAGTCAAGGAAAAAAGAGGTTAAGAATGTATATTGGCTGATACAGTCAATAATGTTTGCCATGGCAGTATATATTACTTTGCTGTTCTCTTTTAATCTAATTTACTAATCTAAATGGACAGCAGACATATAGCAGGACCCTTATTAATTGACTTCTGGTTAATGGGAACACTGAAACAGAGTCATTCCCTTTGTATTTTCTATTCTATGGTAACTCTGCCTTCTTATAATTTTTTAAAATAAATTTATTTATTTATTTATTTATTTTTGGCTGCATTGGGTCTTAGTTGCTGCACCTGGGCTTTCTCTAGTTGCGGCGAGCAGGGGCTACTCTTCATTGCGGTGCACGGGCTTTTCCTTGCAGTGGCCTCTCTTGTTGCAGAGCGTGGGCTTTAGGCGCGCAGGCTCAGTAGTTGTGGCTTACGGGCTTAGTTGCTCAGCAGCATGTGGGATCTTCCCAGACCAGGGCTCAAACCTGTGTCCCCTGCATTGGCAGGCAGATTCTTAACCACTGAGCAACGAGGGAAGTCTCTGCCTTCTTATAATTGCAATATAATTCACCTAATTCAAGCTTCTCAGTTTTATAACAGATTTCTCTAAAAACTCTTGGAATGAATAACCTTATAGGATACTAAGTTATTCTTCATCCCCATGGGACTTGAATTAATTGGTTTGAATATTAGCACTTCTTTTGTCTTGCTCCTTTCCCCAGCTTCAGACCCATTAGCCTTTCCCTTCTCTTTAAACTTTGCTCTAAATTGTTCTTTGTCCCAAAGGAATCACCTGCTTCTCCTCCATCAAGCTAACCTGTGATAGCTTCACCAGCTGAAGCTCAGGCTCTTGGCAAAGACCACAGTCCTCTAGAGAACAGGTGTTTTACCCCCTGGCAGTGTGTGTCCAACCCACTGGGGGCCATGACAGCAATTGCCTCTGAATATTCCCTCCAATTGAGGGAAGGAACTGTGCTTGGTGCCTGCTAGCCCTGGGCTTCTCAAACTTCAACGTGCAAACAAATCCCCTGGGATTCAGCTAATATGCAGATTCTGATTCAGAAGTTCTGGGGCTGAGCTGAGATTCTGCATTTCAAAGAAGCTCCCAGGTTATTCTAATGCTGCTGGTCCACATACCTTGGAGTTACAAGCAATTTAAATATATATCTAAGTGAAAAATATGAAGGGGAAAGTGCCCACAATCCAGCAGCTCTATGTCCCCACCAGGGCAGAGACTGAGGCAAGTGAGGCATCTAGGGTACAGTATTCAAGGAGGCACTCAAGTTCAGGTGCGGCCCCTGCGCTTGCATGATCCTGAGAGTGTGTTTCCTTACATTGTGAGTCCTAACATCTCACTTGCCCACACTAGTCCCAGCCCCAGCCCTGGTCACTACCGGTAACATTTTGGTGGGTATCCCTTCGGAGTACTTTCTTACTTTTTTTAAAAACATTATTTTATGTTTTGTTTATTTAGTGAACTCCATTTAGCAACTACATGGCCTCATCTGACTGAAAGTATCATCGTGGATAATAATGTTTATTCGGGAATATGTTGAGTAGTACATTGAGATTCACAAATTTCGGTAGAATAAATTAACTGCCAAGAGGTTAGTAGTTTTCCTTTTTCTTTATATCAGTTTCAGGTGTACAGATTACTTTCTAATACACACATAAACACATATGGGATCATACCGTATATGATTTTACTGTACGTAATTATACCTACAATATTTCACATGCAGTATTATACCCTTATTATCTGTCCATTTATATCTGTTATGATATTTTAAAATCCTCAAGCTCTGACAGCTTAATCCCAATAAATTCATTTAATAATCCTTTTCCTCAGAAATGTGCATAGTTGGGACTTCCCTGGTGGTCCAGTGGTTAAGAATCCACCTTCTAATGCAGGGGATGGGGGTTCAATCCCTGGTCGGGGAACTAAGATCCCACATGCCACGGGGCAACTAAACCCATGTGCCACAACTACTGAGCCTTTGTGCCACAACTAAAGAGCACATCTGCCACAACTACAGAGCCCACGTGCTCTGGAGCCTGCGCGCTGCAACAAAGAGCCCAAGTACCGCAACTAAGACCCGACACAGCCAAAAATAAATAAATAAATAATAAATATTTTAAAAAGAAATGTGTGTAGTTGCACAACATTGTAAATTAACTATATTCCAATTTTTAAAAATGTGCATAGTTACCTTCTCTGAGTGGAAGAATTATGAGTGGTTATTATTTCTTTCTTATACTTTTCTGTACTTTCCAAATTTCCATATTGGACCCACATAACTTTTAATTTAGTTTTTATTTTTATCAAAGTAATTCACATATGGACTTAAAAAAGACCAAATGATCTACAAGATTTATAATGATAAACAGCAGCTCCTTGCCCACCCATTCCCACTGGAGTCAATCAGCAAGCAGCTGCTTTCAGTTGTTTCTTCTGCTATTTATCTCCTTGTTTCTAAATAATATTGCTTTTTCTCAAATTTTCAATTTTAGATATTGTTTAACTTCCTCAGTGAAGATAAGGATTTGACTTACTTACACCACAACTTCCATATAACTTCTTCCACCACTGTCATTTTCCTTAAACTGATATTCAGCATTTATTCTCTAAAGAAGATATACAGAGGGCCAACAGGCACATGAAAAGATGCTCAACATTGCTAATTATTAGAGAAATGCAAATCAAAACTACAATGAGGTATCACCTCACACCAGGCAGAATGGCCATCATCAAAAAGTCTACAAAATAATAAATGCTGGAGAGGATGTGGAGAAAAGGGAACCCTCCTACACTGTTGGTGGAAATGTAAATTGGTGCAGCCATTATGGAGAACAGTATGGATTTTCCTTAAAAAAACTAAAAACAGAGTTACCACATGATCCTGCAATGCCACTCCTGGGCATATATCTGGAAAAGACAAAAACTATAATTTGAAAAGATGCCTGCACCCCACTTGATAGCAGCACTGCTTACAATAGCCAAGACATGAAAGCAACCTAACTGTCCATTGACAGATGAATAAATAAAGAAGATGTGGTAAATATATACAATGGAATATTACTCAGCCATAAAAAGGAAATAGTGCCATTTGAAGCAACATGGATGGACCTAGAGATTATCATACCAAGTGAAGTAAGTCAGAGAAAGACAAATATCATATGATATCACTTACTTATACGTGGAATCTTAAAAAATGATACAAATGAACTTATTTACAAAACAGAAATAGACTCACAGAGATAGAAAACAAATTTATGGTTACCAAAGAGGAAAGAGGAGGAATAAATTAGGAGCTTGGGATTAACAGATACACACTACTATATATAAAATAGATAAACAGCAAGGATCTACTGTGTAGCACAGGGAACTGTATTCAGTATCTTGTAATAACCTATAATGGAAAAGAATCTGAAAAAGAATATATATGTATTTCTTATATATATATATGTAAAACTTTGCTGTACACCTGAAACTAACACATTGTTAATCAGCTATACTTTGATTAAAAAAAATTTTTTAATTCAGTGTTTATAACTGAACCAAATGAGGCAGAATAATTACTCTGTCTTCTTTGCCATTTTTTGTTTTCTCTGGAGTTAACAATTGCTTCAGTTTTTTCCCTTGCATAGTTTTATTTTAAAGTATCTATCACTGACTTACCTGCAAGCTCTCTGCCAAACTGGAAAGCTTGTATCAGATTATGGTCAAACAGCTCCATTTTTTTCTCTAGGGTCATCTTTCCTAGAGCCCTCTGTATTAATCAGGCTTCTCCAGAGAAACAGAAGCAATAGGGTAAAGAGAGAAAGAGACAGGTTTGTTTTAAGCATTGTGGGGGCTGGCAAATTCTAAATCTGTAGGGCAGGCTGGAAACTCAGGCAAGAGGTGATGTTGTAGTCTTAAGTCTGAAATCCACAGGGTAGCCCAGTAGGCTGGAAACTCAGGCAGGATTTCTATGTTGTCATCTTGATGCAAAATTCCTTCTTCCTTTGGAAACCTCAGCCTTTGCCCATAAGGCTTTCAACTGACTGAATGAGACCCACCCACATTATGGAGGGTAATCTGCTTAACTTAACAGTCAAGTAATTATAAATGTTAATAATATTTAAAATATACATTCACGGCAACATCTAGACTAATGATTGACCAAACTGGGCATCATAACCTAGCCAAATTGACACATAAAATTAACCATCACATGGGGCTTCCCTGGTGGCGCAGTGGTTGCGCGTCCGCCTGCCGATGCAGGGGAACTGGGTTCGCGCCCCGGTCTGGGAGGATCCCACATGCCGCGGAGCGGCTGGGCCCGTGCGCCATGGC